>NW_008627738.1:0-21943 GCF_000691845.1 Merops nubicus
GTTGGCCAGGCCTTGAGAGAAAACCACAAGGAAGGTTTCTCCTACTATTGAAAAATCCTCTGCCTGGTTGTGAGAAACATCCATATGTCAGTTTTAATTCAGGGCTCAGACCCCAGCACATCATTACTAGAGAAATTTGTCATTTGTTTAGTGGCTGGGGCAGCCTTAATCCACAACAGTTGCACAATGGGAAAGGACCTGGCCGTGTTGGTCAACAGCCAACTGGACACAAGCCAGCAGTGTGCCCAGGTTACCAAGGAGGCAAATGACAACCTGTCTTTTATCAGCAATAGTGAAGCCAGCAGGGCTATGAAAGTGATTGTTCTCATGTACTCAGCACTGCAGAGGCCACACCTTGAACACTGTGCTCAGTTTTGGGTCTTTCACTAGAAGGTCACTGAGGTGCTAGAGTGTGTCCAAAGAAGGGTAACAAAGGTGGTGAAGGTTCCAGAACACAAGTCTCATGAAGAGTAGCAGAGGAACATGGGGTTGTTTAGCCTCAAGAAAGGAGGATCACTGGAGACCTTATTGCTCTCTACAGCTACCTGAAAGGATGTTATAGCAAGGTGGCACTTGGTCTCTTCTCCCAAGTAACAAGCAATAGGACAAAAGAAAATGGCCTCAGGTTGTGCCAGGGAAGGTATACGCAGGATGTTAGGAAGAACTTTTCACAGAAAGATTTGTAAAGGCTACCCATGGAAGTGGTTGAATCACCATCCACAGAGATATTTAAAAGACATGCAGATGCCATATACAGGCACATGGTTTAACAGTGACCTGTCAGTGCTGGGTTACCAGTTGGACCTGATAAACTTAAAGGTCTCTACCAACCAAAACAATTTTCTGAATCCATGATTCCACATGGCTTTCAGATACTGCTACAGAAGCATAAGTCTACTATCTGCTTTGTGTCATATATGCTAGATCTATGTGGATATCTTAGCCTACAAATTTTTGAAATTACACTGAACACTCAGTTGTAGACAAACTCATATCCCAGTCAAAAGGTGAATAGAGTCTGGAGAATTATGCAGGTAGCTATACATAGATGACTACTTTTAGTTGACCTGAATAGGTCTCTAGAGTCTCTGGACTACATACAGATCTTTATTCTAGTGAGTCTTCATTATATGTATAAAAAATTTAAAACACCTTTATATGAAGACTCCCGAATCTACAATATGAAGCTGAAAACATATAGTGGTTTGGGCAGTTACCTACACATGGAAAATTAGTGTCATTTGCAACTCGCTAAGTTATTACACATGCATCAGATAGGTCTATGGGACAAAGAACTTACTGGAAAAATGCATCTTTCTTCAATAGCAGCTGGAGGCTGAGTGGTATACCCTAAAGAGTCTAAAAAAGCACTAGATCATTAACAAGTTTAATCATTTACAAAGCAAATTTGAAGTGAGATGCAGTTACCTAAATATCAGCATTGTTTCTCCTGTGGGCAATTTAAAGTAAGGTAACTGACCTCAAGCTGCCAGGCCAGAAAGTTTCTTCTATAAGCTGTGTCTTTCAGATACCATAGGGCATTCAGATGGTGCTAGTCAACTACATTTAGACATCTGAACTTCTTTGCTACTAGTGCAACACAAAGTAAAGCCATATTTTACAATTCATGTCAATATAGAAGTGAAAAAAAGCATAAAAGGAGATGATGTAAATATTAAATAGAATATGAAAGCCTAAAAATACATTTCAAGCTAGCAAACTCCACCTCAACTTTCCAAGGGAAAATCCTCTGAGATGGTTAAATAAATTAACACTTAAACAGATTCAGCAGGTAAGAGTACTACTGTTAAATTATTTAAAATCCTTATAGCAGATAGATTAAGTAATGTTACTTGGCAATTTTGTCAGTGGAAGAGGCTAGCAAATAGAAACAATGATTTGTGACTATTAAAAATGCCCAATAATATTGGAACATATGAAAAAACCATATACAGTAAGGGAGGAATGAAAAATACTTTTGTACACAGTTCTGACTATCCATGTCCAAAGAAATCTAAATATATCTGGGAAAGATTTAATGAAGAGATACTATAATGATGAAAGATCAAGACTAGCCTTATAAAACAATCCTGCAATTAGCTTTGTTTTCTTATCTCTCAAATAGAGCAGGGAAATAAATGCAAGAGAGAAAAATTAATACCATAGTCCAAATTACTGAATAAACACATCAGCAAATGGCTACTGATTGTCAGAGAATAAACTTACATCTGGAAATTAGTTGTGTTTTGCCCACAAGCCTGAAGTTCCAAAATAGTCCATAATAGGATGAAGGGTAGAAATAGATCCCCATGTAACAGTACCACAAAATTCCGAGTGAAAAAGAACAATATTCTTTGGTCCAATAATGGGAGAGAGCACTGCTTGGACATCACCACTGGTGAACTAAGAAGTTTAAGTTAATCCCAAACTACTGTTTATAGCATTATTCTGTGTAACACCTCAGTAGATTAGTGAGGAAACTCAAGGACAAATTTTGAAGAAAATTGTCTAAATCGCTGGAGAATATCTACAAAAAAAGGTATGGCATCTAAGGGAAAACTAGTGAGGAATTTAGGTACTGTTCTCAACTTTTAATTTTCCTAAAGACCTGGTCATCAATTGCTATATCTCAGGGATAGAAGATGTTTATTGTGGACTGGTTCAAAATTGTCTGAAAAAGAATATTTATTTTTTTTTTAAACACAAGTAACAAACTCTTTTTTCTTCAGTAGAGTAGCACAAACTTCACTCTCTTTTACACTTCAATGTGCTTAAGGGAAGCTGAGGGTTCAAACAGCTCTTCTTCTCATAGGTTTTCAAATCTCTGTGCAGGAAATACTAATGAACCAAAAAGGCACTGGGGACAGTCTTGCCACTGATTAATATTAAATATAAAAAATCTTCTGTATATAAGACCTTGGATTTCTAACATATTCAGGGCAAGGAGATAAAAATACTCAATTCTACAATCAATTTCTCCTTCTTAAACCAACATGAAGTAATTTTCAATAAAGTAATTTTATTCATGTTGTTGGCATGAGTGCAAATTTCAGAGGATCTGTAATATCAGTTACATTGGGAGGATGGATCTTTCTGCAGATGTAAGGTGAAACAGTTCAAATTTCTTTCTGGCATCTTATGCTGAATCCTGATCTGAAGATTTACATTTTAGTTCTTATAGCCAGAATATACACAGGTGATATCAATGTCTCTAAAGAATAAAAGTTATAATTTGCTTGATTTTTATTGTCGATTTTTATAAAATGATTACTGAAACTTTTTATATTATGTCTGTGCTTATTAAAATGTTACCCTCAGAATATTATAAAATCCATAACATTTGCATCAGGACTTGAAAATTTCTGTTCACATTTACTACATTTTTTTATACAGTCACTCACTGAAGCAACACGCGTAATCAAAGAGTCTGACCCATCTGTAATATGTTGACAATTCATGGCAATACTTTTCCTCGTTTCCCTTTTATTTAAATAAAGTTGGGGAGATTGGGTCAGAAAGCACATACAGGAGAAAAAAAAATAGTGATATAAAATAGCAAAGAGCAATTATTCTTGTAGTCAGTGAATTACTCAAGGTCACATGAGGAGACGGCTTGACCACTTCAGAATGTGTATACGCATGTGTGTTCATTCATAAGTTGTTATCATGTACAAACCTAAAAGTGCTTTTTCAGAGAGTTCTACTATTAGCTTTTAGTAACATTTGCTGGCTTTAAACAATCCCATTTATAACCACAAAGAAAAATACAGCTATAAGTAATGCTGCAGAAAAAAAAAAAGAACCTGATATACATTTCAGCATGTGTTTTTAAATCCTCTGACTGAAACTCACAATCCTTTTACCAGCTTAGAACACTGATAGTAATTTTATTACCCCTGCAATAGCCATCCCTCTCTAATTCTCCAGACACAATTACTGTGCACCATGCAAGATGAATACAAATTAACAGAAGAAAAAATACTGTAGAAAAGAGAAAATCGATGTGGGCTGAAATGTGCCTGTAGGGGATGCTCTTGCACTCTCTAGTTTAGCTGAATGAGCTTCCAGAAACAGTTAAAATAGAAGGGGGGTGGGGGAGAAGAAATGAAAATTAATAAAAAACTAGAACACCGAAACATCAGGCAATGTTCTGTGTATGATTTTCCTTCTGCCTTTGTTAATTCAAACAGATACAATTAAAATTTTAATTAATACTGTTATCTAGGATTTTTTTTTTTTTTTTTTTTAAATTGCACTTGTCTATTCATTACTTTAAAGAAAGCAGTCAGTACTTATATTTAGAGAAAAAAAAATCCATTCTGCTTCACTTTATGGTCTGTAAATGATTCTATTTAAATTTATGCTGAATTATAGGGGAAGAAATTTAAGTATAAAGTGCTTTATTTCATGAATAAAATTCCTGGTCTCCACTACCTTTGCAAAAACGTATATAAACCATAAGCAACTTTTAGCAATGGGCATACATGAACATAAGGTGAACACAAAAATAACAGCCTGGTTTAGCTTTGATATTTTAAAAACAAAGCTAAGAAAAGCTGAAGACTACAGCTGCAGTTTACCACTAACTCTGCTGGAAGCATATGCTATGGAGACAGCCTATTTTATTTTCCACGTAGTTTATTATCCACAAGATAGTTTAAAGGTGAACAATGCTATGTAGTATTTTAGTTTTGTTAAAAATATCCCTGCTTGTTGATTTTTAAGTCTTCTTATTTTGCCTTAACAGTCTGCTTAATGGGATTCTACCTTGCATTTTTCTTATCTTTTGTAATGTATAAGTCCTTACATCCCAGTATGCTTTATAGCTCCAGGGCATCTGCCCTACTGAAGACAATCTAGATCTATCTTTTGTTACAGAGCAGCTTTCTCTACTCTTAGAAATACAGAATTAAAAGACTTATGGTTTTCAGTAATAGCTATATTATTGATAGTCTTTATTTATTAAAAGCACCTGTCTCAGAACAGGAACTGGACTACTCAACTTAGGTACTAAATTTGACTTTTATTTTCATCTCTATTGAGTCAATTACTCAGGCTAGGAGGTCAACATTTTCTTATGGAGATTCTCAAACCCGGTTGCCACCTCACCCCTCAGTCAATGATTTAAGCATTTACTTCAGGTAGGTCATTTTCTTAAGTGCTTTATTTTACATGCAGCTTGTATACCTACATTAAATAGACTCTATTCTGCCCTAATGACCTTAAGCATGTAACTAGTGACCTTAATATAACAAGCAAGCAATACATTTTTTCTATTATATGAGCACAAGACCTATCTAGAGGTCTGCTAGGCTTAAGCTACAGACCTACATCGCTTCACCATCCTCTCATCTTACATTCTTGTGTGGTTCACCATTTATCAATTATTTCTCTTAAACTTAAGAAGTAGATCAACAGTCATCTTCTGACTGATCACGTCCTCAAGGCTTTTAAGACAGCTGGTAGATAATAGTTTTCCCACTTTTCTCCAAGGATAGAAAGGAAAGGAAGGAAGAAAGGGAGGAGTGTGCTTTTGCTCTATTTGTTATCACAGAAGCTTCACACATGCCATAGAGTCCACTATTATTTTAGTTCAACAATGTTAAGCTATGTTGAGATAACCAAGACTATATTAACCAAACCTGGGAAAGTTGACTGTCTGCTTTAGACTTTATGCAGGAGCTTTTCATTATGTAATTCCTATTCAAGCTAAACAAGACCTAAACCCCTCGTTTGTGAATTATGGTATACTTGTCTGCACTCAGAATGAACTGAAATATTTGCCTTCATATTCAGTGATGTCTCAAGGACATCATACTGGAGACTAGAAGTTCTCATCATTATTATACCTCATTATGTGTTTTAAGGGAAACTCCAGTCATACTAAAACTAGTAGAAAAAACATTAGCAAAGATTCAGCTTTTACTGAAACTGGCTTGATATTTTCTATCAAATTACCCTTTCACCACACTCTGCCCTCTCTATGTCAAATGACTCACCTAAGACTTATTAATTCTGTTGTTTAATGCAACTTTTTGAAAAACGTATGTTTAGAAAGATCGGCATCATCAGCTGAGTATTTCTGAGGAGTACAATCACTTTTAGTTTCCTAATATTGTCTTTTCCTGTCAGAAATGTAACATAAAATACTGAATGTAACACTGAAAAAAAGCTGAAAGGTAAACTGAGTGTGCAGAAGCAGATTAGACTGTTGTGTATAGTAAGGGTTAAATTTTTTGAAACTATTCAGAAAAAAATTATTTCTTAAGATGGTTAGTCAAATTACCGTTTTCTCCTATGTTAGTTTTACTACTGATTTTGAAAAAATAAATTGTACATGAATATGTTCATTTTTCCATAGATTTTATGTAGAATTTCTCGGTAGATATTACCTTTTTTTTCTTTTCTTTGTGAGAAGAAAATTATTTTTTTGCTGTTGCAATAAGTTTAAATGGTGAATATGCCACCTAGTATGCCACTGCAGTATGCTTTAATGGAGTAGTTCTATCTGGTAACAAAAAAAAAAAAATCTGTTTTAAAAGCATAAAACTGAGCTTAAGAAAGAAAGATAGAAATTTTTTTGAAATTTGCTACTATAACGGCAAAACTATAACATCTGGTCTTTTTTTGTCTTTGCTAAGCATTTCCTATTTTTAACTGTATGATTACAAAAATTTTGAAACACATAATATTATAAAGGAGATTAAGTTTTTGATTTTATATCTTTTCTTCTACCAAACACTGAAGTTTGGGTCTTTTTTTCTTCAAATTTTACATTCCTCTTTTCCAAAAATTTTTCTGCCTGTAGGCTGCCATTCAAGAGGCAGTATCAGTGTCTCCATCCTCAATTGATTTAGAATTCAACAGAGGAAAATCAAAACAAAAAACACAAAAGATCTAGATAACCTCATTCCAGGACCTATCCCACTTTAGCAAAGAGATACCTTGTGATAGCTCTGAGGAAGTAAGTCAGAAAGATAGATGGTAGATTTTTATATTAAACTCATTCATTTAGTTAGATGAGGGAAAAGCAAACAATACTATTTTCCCATTATACAATTATTTCTCTCTCTTTTCCTTTAATTAATCATCTGAGTAAAATGGTCCAGAGTTACATAATGAAATTTGGCCTAAGAATAGTTCATACTGATATGTAGCTTTTTATTTATTCCATATAAAATTAGTTTAATATGCTTTAGAAATAGCACTCTGAGTACATAAGACAGAAATATTCATAGTACCTCTTAGTATCAGTTGGGTTTTGTTGTTGTTTACAGTAAAAAACCAAAACTATATCGCAAAATGAAATAGCATCATCTTCATTACAAGACACCTTTTTAGAGGGAATAAAGATTTTTTTCAAAGCATATTATAAAGTTAATAAAAGTATATTCTTTAGTTATCAGAATGGTTTCAAAAAACAATTCCTTTTTGAAAAATGATGTTTTTTCTACTAAGAGCTACTTAATAACAGCTTTCTACTGTTTGAAGCTTTTCAATCAAAAGTACAGGAATACCCACCTTAATAGAGGCAACGAAACTCCATGAAGCAATTTCACTAATTTAACTGATTTATTGAAGGCGACTTTGCATTAATGGAGTGCTGATAGTAAACTGTCTATTTTCAATCTACATATATTCTCACTACCATTTGAGTCACTTTCAGACATCTATATTGCATGTCTTTACCTCAGAGCTGATTTGTAGCTTGGTTTTATAGCTAAGGAAGAAAAATGGCACTTTTAAGTTACATTTAATTTCTCTTATGGCAGATGCCTAAATCCAAACCTCTGGACTCTGTAATGTAATTCTCTCTAGTAGGTTAAAACAGGCTAGATGTGAAGATCAGAAATAGATGTCCGTGTGACATGACAACTTCAGCCATATTATATCAACAAATATCTCTACCTCTTCTTCATCAAGGGCCTGCCTTCTGCTTCCCAAGACTGGTTAATTTAAAGTCAGATAATTAGAAGTGAGATCCCTTAAAACAGTTTAAAAGCCAGCTTTGGAGGCTTGCAAACGTTCGAGCTGTACTATTGGAGATACTCTAGCGTAAACTAGACACATGAAAAGGGACCAAAATTAGGACATTGTTTAAACTAGCCATATAGAATGTGTTGAGTTAATTAATTATAATCTAATTTGGCAATTAGCCATCTTCAAGAAAATTTAGACAACTTCTGACTAGATCATACTGTCAGAAGAATGTAACTAATAATTTTCTTTTTTTCAGCCTTTGAATTTTCAAATAATAAGAGTACGGCAGAGGTTATAAGAAACAGTGGCTCCATAACAACCTCTTAAAAAGTCTTTTGACAGCCAGCTGGAGGAATGGTTGCACAGCACACAAAATAGTTTTTCTATTCTGTTGACTTAAAACCCATTACCTCAGGCACCAGTGTCAGCTTGATCCACGGTGTTGCAGCACAACATTGTTCTCAGTCATGTCCTCCTAATCGTTGAGGCAATATTTGATTGTGTGTGAATGACACAGTTTTGATGGGAGAGTGCAGTGAGCTCAGCTGAGTCACAGCAGTGCTTAGGTAAAGTGATATAGCCTAAAGGGCAATGACCAGTTGAGGGAGTAGGGTGGTAGTATGGGACAATGTGCAACAGAAACACTTCCCGGGGCAGGCTATGGGCAAGACAGTTTCCCCTTCTGGTAGCCTGTTCTTTCTTTGCACATGTCCTTTCTCACAAAATGTCATGTTTTTAAGTCATATTTCTAATCTCAGCACAGAATTCAAGTTTGCTATATAGTTACAATTGTGGGGTAGCTGGGGATCAGGGTTACCCTTGCATGCATACATAGTATATTTAGTCATCATTTCTCTGGTCTAGAAAATTCCTTTCAGATGATGAAGCAGCTTGAGAGCAGCAATTAACTGAAGTCCTAACCATCTTTACAAAAAGATATTTGACTTGCTGTTACAGGAATTCTCAAGGTAGGAATTTATCAAGACCTGGAGATTCCCCTGCCAGGTAGTCCCTGCTCTGGATAGACTCATTGATAGATGTTCTTTGTATGTTTAAATATCCTGGGAGAAGAAGCTGACTGTCCCAGAGACTTCTAGAAGTTTTTTTCTGCTACAGAATTGACTAAACTATGCACAGATTAAATATATGTAAACAGTCAAGTGTGGACATATAGGACAGTCTACTGCAGTATTTAAAGATATGTTAGTTAGCCTATGGAGTATTCTGGATACGGTTTGCACATAGTTTAAGCTAGTCAAAAGAAACAGATCATGTTTCAGAGTATTCACAATTCGTATAGGCCAGCTGGTTATAAGAATTCATCAGAGCAGCAGTTCAAGGAGTTTCAGAGACTCCTCTGTGTGGGCACCTGTAACAAAGAATTCTGTTACCAACCAGACAGTGAATGACCATCCTGTTTCAGACATTTGATTCACCATGACTGCTCTCCTTTGTAAAATATGCAATACATCACTGCTAAATACTCTATCCATGTGTCTCTGTGCAACATCACATCACCCTTGTATAACCGCTAATGCCAGATGAAAAGCACTGGCCTCACCTTGCCGTGAATGAGCAGCAGGCATAGCTTCACAGTCAGCAAATGGTTCTAGGACTGCCATGGTAACATCTGATTGATAAAGTTGTTCATTTCCTCCATGCAACTCCCTCCCCTAATTTTGCTTATAACGTTGCATCCTTTACTACTGTCAACAACTTCCTTCCAGTCCTTGTCCACATCGTACTGTCAGGCTTTGTCCACAAATCCAGCACATACTGTGTGCTCTGATTGTAATGACACCAGATAAGAGTAGATGAAGGTTCAGAAAAGATTTTGCTTCCTTCAGTCATCTTTCTGGAATTCACTTTTATACTGCACTCTGATTACATTGCACAGTTTGACCCTAGATTATGAAGACAAAGGCAAAAAGTATTTTAGCTCATATAATATACAGTGGACGCTTCCCTAAAATTCTCATTACAGAATATAAAGAGACATGCTCTTTAGTCAGCTTTTACTGTTTGAGAACCACTGAATGTGAATGAAAATTCATTGACAGGCACTGCACTTGATGTTGTTTGTCTATGGCAACCCTTCACATCCTTATTATGGAGCAAGCACCTAATCTGCTTAGCCTGATCCAAACTGTAAATTTGCTGCTTGATAGAATTCTGATTTCAGTGTTAATGGTATCCATGGGATCATAAACATCAAAAGACAGCTGCCAAGAACTGATCAGCTAAACAGAGATATGAGAACAGTGAGTGTCAGGATAAGCAGAAATGTGTACATTAGTAACATAATACCCCAAGAAACAGAGAGGGGAAATAAGCTTTTATGAAAGAATTGTTTAACTCAAGAGCACTTTAACTCAAGGTCTGTGAGTGGGCACTATGCTGACCCATTCCTCTACTGTTCCATTTAAATTTAGGCAATCTATGGTATTTATCTGGTTGCAGCAAACGATTTCTGAGCCAAGAGAGGCAAATAACTGATTTGCATAATCAGATTTTCAATAGCAGCTGGTCTATCAGGTGAATCACAGATAAATTAGAAAGGCCGATCTTCCCCCCAGTATGTGAAAATCCTGTGTTAAAAAACATTTATTTACAAAATACTTCAAGCCTGCTGACACAGAATTGCTTCAAAGAGGTGAAAACTTCCAGTGTTTATTTTTCTTTTGTCTTTTCTCATATTTGTTTAATTTCTCCTGAGTTTTATTAAATGAACCAATACTTTGTTGCAAATTATTAAGCTTTTATTAAGCTTATCAGCTTTCCTGATTCTATGATTCTATGATTTCTAACCTCCAGTCCACTGGGACCTTCTGGGTTAGCCAGGCCTGCTGAAAAATGATGGAAAGTGGCTTGGTGAGTACTTCTGCCAGCCCCCTTGGTATCCTTGGGTAGATCCCATCTGGTCCCACAGACCTGTGTCCTTGTAGGTAGGTGGTGTGGCAGGTCTCTAACCATTTCCTCATTGATTATCGAGGTCAATATTTGACTTTCTCAAGTTGTTTAAAATCATGTCAACCCCCCTGACCTGCCCCCAGCTTCCAAAAACAAAGCATCCACACCTTCTCTGGGCAAGCTGTTCCTCACTGTAAAAATTTCATCCTTACGTCCAATGCACACCTACTCTCTTTCTGTTTAAAAATGTTACTCGTTGTCCTGTCACTACTGACCCTGGTAAAACAGCTATCTCCATCTTTCTTACAAGCCCTCTTTAAGTATTGAAAGGCCTCAACATGGTCTCCCTGGAGCCTTCTCTTCACCAGGCTGAACAACCCAAACTCTTTCAGCCTTTCTGCAGAGGAGAGGTGTCCCAGCCCACTGATCACTTTCGCGCCCTCCTCTGGACTTTCTCTAATGACTCCAGGTCTTTCTTGTGCTGGGAACCTCAGAGCTGTATGCAGTAGTCCTGGTGAGTTCTCATGATAGTGGAGTAGAGCGGGAGAATCACCTCTCTCAACCTGCTGGTTATCCTTCTTTTGATGCAGCCCAGTATATGGCTGACGTTCTGCCTGTAGGCCCATATTGCAACGAATGACCCACCATGCTCGTTCTCTTTCAGTAAGCCAAATAAATAAATAAATTTTCAATATTGATGGTTTAAAGTACATCCCTTTAAATTATATCTCACTTAAAAGTTTTGGTAGACAGCTCAGTGACTAAAGAATGGAATGTATTACATTAGCAAACTGTAAGCAAATCAGGAAATCATTAATAACAGATTTTAGTTTGTTTGACTAAATCTGTTTTCCCTGGTTGTTTTTTCTTCCTTGAATAAATCTTTTTTTGTAACAGAGCAGTATTCTATGGAAAGCCTCTGCTAAATCAACTAAGGTCCACAATAGGAAGTGTGGATTTTTAGCTAGAGGTTTGATATTTGGTGGCCATATCCATTAATGCATTAACAAATAATTTAAAGCTGTATTAATTCTGGCATTTTGCTGAATTTATCTCATTTTTGAGCCTGTTTGACCAATGTCCAGTATTTAATTTTTTTTAAAGTTTTTTTTTTTTGTCAGTAAGTTTGCAACCCACTGAACAAATACTGTATTGGGTGATAACTCTTTGGAAAACATATAAACCACACTGTGTTAGAAAAATGCACAAGTGAATTTTTAATAATAATAATTTTTTTTTTTTTTTTTTTTTACTTTACCAAGAACCAGAATATTTATGCCTTGGATATATTGTTTGCTGATTTAGCAAGGCTTACACTGGATGTGAGTATCAGTGACAAGTACTTTAATATTTAATTTCCTACTGTTTTATTTTTGCCTTCCCTCTTCTGAGAATTATTTTTTTTTTAAGATCAGGAAAACATGCCAGCATCCCTTTTTATATTCAGGAATCAGTTTAGTTGGTGCTCTAGAACTGTCTTCTATTATGCATGCAGAAGGAGTTGATTACTTAAAGTGTATTAGCTCCTAGAGAAATAATCTCTTTTGGATTTGAATTTTTCATAGATGAAATAGTTATTCTTGTATATAAATATAAATAAAATCTTAAGTTAATTACGTAACTTTTCTTATCAGGACTTTTTGTGTGTGTGTGTTTTTCTTTTGTTTTGCTTAATTTAATAGAGCAGTATAGTCCTTTTCCCAGAATTTATTTTCAAAGGCAGAATAAAAAGAGGACAATTTCTTTTCCCCTGTATGAGTTTTCTCTTTCTCTTAGTGTTTTTACTGAGATTCCCTGCCTCTTAGTCTGTACATAGAAAACCTGAAGTCTGGTAAATGGAAGTTGCAGAGGTGTTGACTGATCTAGTAATCTAGCTTGCTTATTGAGCCTCTTTGTAGAGATTTACCTTGAAACCTGTTGAAAGAAGTGTAACTAACACATGAAATTTATCTTTTCTTAAAAAAAAAAAAGTGTTAACAACTTGAAATAGTGGATTTTAGATAATTTAAAAATAGACAGCTGAAGGCTTTCTCCGTTGTTTTATTATAATATACAACACTACCATTTTTTATTGTCTTATCCATATTAATAATATAGCAGGTGCTATGGACAAAATTTAAAAGAAATTTTTAAGAAACTTCTTTGTTATCCTTATAGAGACTCAGTTCGCCTGACTAATGAGGTTGATCACTTTACTTAGCTGAAAGAGAAGACAGGTAGGCTATTTGTGTCTCTTTTCTTCCTTTTTTTTCAATAGAGAAACATTGTTAACTGGTATTTTGTATATTTTCCTCAGATTCTGGTCTGCAGGCCTATTACCAACCTATATTATCTACTCAACATCTATAATTTCAACTGATTTATACTATTCTGTGTGTTCTATAAACTGCATCCTATTTTTCCATCCTTTTTCTCAATTTACTAATACTGTTTTGAACTGTTATCCTTCCAACACCCAGGCAATCTCTTCCAGCTTAGTAGCATCTGAAAATTTAATAAATATGCAATTTCTTGCATGATCAGGTTAGCCTTGACAACATTCTATGGCTGCAAACACAGGTTCTTATTTTAGTGATCCTTGCTGTGTGCTAGTGAAACAGTGGTACTATTATCTTTTGAGAGTCATTTTTACATCTGTTACAACATCTTTCTCTGGACCATGTTTTCTGAACTTTCTTAAGAGAATGTCATGTGAGACAGCGTCAAAAACTCTACCAGAGTCAAGATATGACAACTTTTTTGTCTCTTGCCACAAGGCCTGTTCCTCTGTCATAGGAGTATATTAGATTGGTTTGACACAGTTTGTTGTTGACACATTCATGGTGGCTGTAGGTGTTATATACCCTTGTGTAGGACATTACCATAAAATAAGAAGAAATGGTAAGTACAGAGGGTAAAGCCATTACCTGGCTATATATGACGAGTTTTTTTCTTCTGCTTCCAAGCTTAGGAGGGACATTGATTTTCAGTCTTTTCAGTCTCTCTGAGGCCCATGATTTTATTTGCCCATTTGGCATACATATTTTATGTTTTAAAGCAGCTACCTGGAATAGCTTCTTGACTACAGGTTCAGCCTAAATATATAATCTCAAAATGAGCACCCGCTATTTCTCATTGGTCAGTTGCATCTGGTGCTACAGGGAGAATTTGTATGGGTTCATTCCACAAGGAGACCAGTGCTTAAACAACTGGAAAATTTGCACCGTAAGGAATAGATGAAATTTAAGACTTTTAGTGAGTTTACTGAATGGTGTGCACAATGTTGTGCAGAGATGCCATTCAAGTTATTCTTTACAATAATATTTTCATCTGTAAAACCTGGACATCTATGAATAACTCACAGAAATTTCCAAGAGAAAAAGTAAATTTAACTTAAGCTGCTTAAGCTAATATAGAGCCTTTTCAGCTCTCACTCTTTCAGTTTACATGGTGCAAACCCTTTTCAACATACAATGCAAACACAGTATAAGAGAACAGGGAAGAGGAAGTTGGTCTTGGGTGTATTTAAAATGTTTCTACAATATAAGTCCTTCTCTAGTACAGACATATAAATAAATATGGAAATAATATATGAAGAATATATACATACATGAATTAAAAAATATATGAAGGAGATAAACTATATGTACTGGAATACAGATTATGTTTTTAAAGTGTTTTAATAAAGTGTATTTTGTGTGTGAAATTATTAATAAAGAATATGCACACTATAATCCCCTAAAATAAAAGATCTATCTCATAAAGACATCTATTCTACAGAAATTATCTGCTTGCCGTATTGTGTTGAAGTTTGGGGTACCATGACTGCAATGTGGAAGAAAACCATTAAAGTATACTGTCAAGTTTTTGAGCTAAGGCTATTCCTTAGGCAGTTACACTATATTTATCACACACAAACCAGATTAAAGTTATCATTTTATGACCTTTAAAAAATTTAGAGAAAGCTGCAATGCAGAAGATAAATTAAACTGCTTTTTATGCAGAGGAGGTAATAGGGCTAAGGTTAAGAAACATCTGTTTTCTGAAAACTGCTTGGCTTGCAGTTTTACCTGAATTATGACAGTGTCCTCTCCTTGTAAGCACCATCAGCTGGATACATATGTGACTGTTTTGTTTGTCCTCGGACTTGCTCTTCTTAAAAGTAATGAAGAACCATTTTGGCTGCTAGCTGGATTTGCTAGGAGTGTGTTTGCTTGGCTACACACCCTCTGTTATACTACAAGTCATGAGACAGTCACAATAATTTGTGAAGTTCCTTTTAAAGATTAGTGGTGTTTCAATGGTGTTTTTATTTTCTTTTTAGTGAGGTGCATTTATTATACACAGTGATAATGCTCTGATATTGTAAAGCGAAATAAAACATACATATATATATACAGTAGAAAGAAAGCCTCAAAATAACATTACCTGTTTCTTCCATTTCCATAATTTTTAAACTGGAAAACTTAGATTCCATTGCTAAGATTGCAAGCTAAGAAGCTAGTAGTAGCCAAGATAATTTAGTAATAGGATTGCATGATTATTCTCCTTTAAATCAGTTAAAAGGCAGGAACCGATTTCAGTTGGCCTCAGTCTCTCAATAATGGTTTTTCTAAGTGTAAGATAATTTAAGCAATAATTATGAGAATTAAGTTTCATACAAAATAAATTCGTACTTTAAAAAGAGACTTTTGTACAGAGTTTAAAAATAAAACAGTATATACCAACATAATAAAACACAGAAAAAACTATGGTTTGTCAAAATTTTTCTAGGGTTCTATCTCGGTCTTTTTTGTTCACTGGCATTTTTGATGCTTATTGTGAGGGAACAAGATCCACTTAAGCAAACAGGTAAATGAGGTTCTGACTACATATGTCTAAAATATGGGCAAGTACTAGTCACATTTGTATTGATGTTTATAGTCAATTCAGAGAAATAGGCATTTTCAGAACGTGATTCATGTGACTTATATAGAAATAAGTCATGTCCTAGGATATTCTGTATCTCAGGCAAATGTGGACATGTACATATGCAAATACACATATGTATATGTTCAGATAAATCCTCCAGGAACTACCAGACAAGTAAAATATACAATGTCCTATTCATTGAAAGGAAGATGGAGCCATGTGCAGGTCCTTAATGTTGAACTAGGACAGTGTTCAGCTGTGCAGGAACAGTGAGAGGGGTACAGACTTTCACTCTCTTCTGTTTCACCTTTCAGCTCATCTGTGCTTGGCACATTCATTTTTGTGGGATTTTAAAGTGTACAGAACATTTAATATGAAAGAAGGGTTAATGATTACACTGTAAAGTTATTTTAGTTAACTTGGAACTTACACTTCTCATCTTCAAAGCAGTCAGATGAGACCTACAAAAAAATTAAATTATAACTCAAATACTCTTAAACAGTTTTAATCTATGTGAGCAAATTTTATTAAACAGCATGGTAAACCAATGGTGCACATCTTTTCCCTTCTCAAACACAGTAAATATCAGTTATTAATGCATTGTCAACAAGATTATACTTTCTCATGTTTACTAAAAAGCTTTTTTTTTGATAATTGTTTTTTCTGTGGCTGATGGTAAAGTGCATATTTTATGGGTCACATTATGGAATCACAATGTTAAGCCTACTCTGTAACAGACTGCTGTGCTCATTGGCTGTGTCTCTGACTTGTATGACTGTTAATCAGTTGTTGTATGTGAACCACTTAATAATAAACCTAACTTTTGCTCTTTATTTCCTCATTTGAACTTTTTTTGAGTAATTATCTCAACTTTCACTGTGCTTGGGTCTTCTCATATATTAAGATCATCAATCATTAGGAATGTTAAAAGGTGCTTTGCTTCTCCTTAATAAATGCTAAATTATGAATGTGGGCAAAGATGCATCTAAGTAATTTTAAAGCAAAGACAGTAACATAATAAATTTACTGGAGAGCTTTAGAAAGTCAGGTTAGTCTTTGAGATGTGAATATTTGTGTGAATCTGGGAAAAAGTCGAGGGAGAACTGGTAATCTACAGTAAAAAAGTGAAAAACCTTTCTTATATATTTAAAATGCCTGTGTGTTTCTGTATGAGTTCATTATTATAAATATCAAGGCAAGCAGGAAAATAAAACTAGTTCTTAGTGAGAAAATTACATTTAATTCATACTGTGAAAAACAGCTGTTGTTAGTTTCCCTCTATTTCTTAACTGAAATTTGTCTCCTTCGCTCAAAAACCGTATGCACCTCACAAATACGTTATCTTTAATGAAAATATTTCATCTGTATGCACAGCTTTTAAAATCTTTCAACTTGCACCTGCTTTTGTCTCTTACTGCCATATCTGCAGGTGAGAGAACAATAACAATGGCACATGACATTAAACAGAGCTCATCTACATGAACCTCTGTCCTTAATTTTCTCTCTGCCAGTTTTATGGACTTCAGGGAGAAAGAAAAATAGTGGCTGGACCAACAACCTTTGGCCTCTGCAACCTAGTATCTCGTAGAGATTAATAGTAATAAAAAGTAGACCAAATAGCCAACGCAACTGGAACTTTAGACACAATCTACTTCATCCCTCCACAAAAAGATGTATTTATATATACACCTACATAAGGACTGTCATGTATCTGCAAGAGACATTTTTCTTGTTTTATTTTACTATATTTTCCCTTCTCAGTCCTGTTCCTGACTGAGAATTTTTCATATTTTTCAGTCACCATAATGCTAGACACATTTCTGTCAAAGCCTTGGTAAAGTTCCAGATTCAAGAGATCTTAAAACAGGCACCAAAGAGGGACCTGATGGTTTTGAGACATTTGTAAACATAGATTATGTTCAAGTCATGAATAATTCTTTGTTAAGGACAGCCAGTAAAAACAGACCAAGATTATGATCTTGACATTTGTTCTATAGGGGAACAGATACAAAGCAAATCAACCCTTAAATATACTAGTACAAATTTGCTAGGAAAAGATGAGAAACAAAACCACTGAATTGATCTTTTTTGTTTTATTATAAAGGGTTTCTTCAGGTGTTCTGATTCCCTGCCTAGAACCATCTGTGTGTGTAGAAACATAAAAAATAAACCTAAAAATTCTTAGTGACATAAACGTGTCAGATTAGTACGGCAAACCTGAGAAAGTAGGGAAATATGATCAGTCTGCACAAAATTTCAATGTCTGGAGTAGCTTCAGCCATATGCAGGTATGGAAAAGTTCACTGTTTCATATTACAACTGTCTTTTGAGCGTTATTTTAAATTCAGTGAAATGGAAGAAAGTGAAAAATTACATCTCATGCATCTAAGACTGTTTCTCAGTCCATCACATGATGGCAGCTGTGTTTAACAGTCATTTAACACCATATTTGTATGAGGATGCAGACGAAGGAAGAGATAACTGAAACAACTCATTGCAGTAACCTCTGCACCAGAGGTTACTTCTGAGCTCCCTATGTCTGATTCTGATCTATATTATTTTTTTATGGAGCTCAGAGAAATCACACCAAACTTCCAATACTATATATGATAAACAGTCTCTTTTATATTTTAATTGGGGAAGTTTAAGAAACTATTGTAATGCTATGCAGTTCAGATTTTAAGACGTTATAGTTTATTCTCAGAATTATGCAGAATATTTCATTCAATTTTGCTTTTTATTTCTTTCCAGAAGGATAAAAAAAAAAAAATCAAGTGTGATCTCTGCTTCTCTTGTGTTTATTATTTCAGTGTATATACATAAATACAGCATATTTTCTGTATTCTAAGTTGCATGTTTTAAAAAAAACTTATCAGTTAAGAGACAGGCTCTTCAAGACAACTTAATGTTAATTTTTCATGAAGCATCAACAACTTTTTTTGGATTAATTTGTGGGACTCTAAAAATACTTTTAAATTCAATAAATTCATAAAATCATTAGGAGTTGAATTTTATTGAAAGCAGCTCACACATTGCCAAGCTGTTCTAAGAACTGATTTTAAACTAACCAGCTGTTTATTTAAGGCCAACATCTATGATCTCTTCCCTGTTCAGGTAAGTAGGGGATATGTTATCAGTTCCCAAAGAAAAGGAGGAAAGTGCTGAACCCTTTCCTAACTTACCAGAGCACTCTACTTGGCAAGAGAAATAAGAACAAAATTTTTGCTATCTAAACAGATTAGGTTGGCACTAGGAGCTATTTATGTTCAATTATACTGCCCAATTTATTTAGTGAGTAGGCAGATTTTGGTAATTTGTTTAATAACAGAAAAATATTTATTTCATGAAATAATATATAAGGTTGGATTGTAATATAACAAAGTAGTACATGCCAGTAATGACATTATAAAATTAAGGATTTCTGAATATGTCTCGGTATTTGACTGCAACAGTGTGGGAAAGGGGTCCAGATTAAATATAGGCACTTGAAGAAAACTAAAGAATGAACTTTCAGTATGTGAGATAAACATATCCGTGTGTGGAATTTTACATGAAGCTCTGAGTAATTCAAGACCTCACCTCAATACAGTTTTCATAAATAAACTCACAGGTATTTAACATGGTAGAAAAATGCATTGAGTATGCAAATTAACTGCTTATTAATTTTCAATTATTTTCTGGATTTCATTTTAAAGGAAACTTTGTACCTTTATGCATTCACTCATATTCTACATGGCTTAGATTTCTCACATGAAATATGACCTTTAATAGTCTATGGTCTGGTTTCTTATGTTTTCCCTCAAGTTTTGGTGCCTTAACAGGGGGGATCTAGTTGGACTAGATGCTTTCCAGAGGTCCCTTCCAACCTCTACCATTCTGTGATCTCAGGTTGGCCTCATACTTTAGGCATAGTTTGTGAGAAATATGATTTAAATTCAGATTTTTTCAGCTGTTTGTATAAGTATTAATATACCATTTTAGTTTTCAAGATAGTGTGTTCATAACTGCCATTAAAAAAAGAACAAAAACGAAAATCTGTATTTTTCTTTACTTTAAAATTGTTCAGCTTTGGGCTATGAGATTTATTTCTTGCACTAAAAAGTTAATGCTACTAGTAGTAGGTGGATCCTGAATGAGGCTAAAAATAAACTTTTGAAGACTTGTTCACCATGTGTTTTTCAGAATCCTTTTGTGCAGATTTGTCTTTCCCTCCTTTTCTCCCTCAATAACTTTACACAAAGAGATTTTACAGCAGAGATTTTATATCGCTTTTCTGAATAGAAACACTCAAGCTCCAAACACGGGTGTAATCCATCTGTGAAAGATTGGCTTCATACCTAGAACAGTTGTTACTGGTATTTTTATTTTTTTTTTTAATCTCCTGGAGTCTGAAATGGACTCATTTATTCACACAGATGAAAGATTTGGCCATTTCACTTTAGCAGCCCTGCTCTGAGAAATTTTTACAGATGACTGAGGCAGAAAATTTTATATGCTCCAGTGAATGAGCAACTCTGAAGCACACACAATATTGATGGAATTTTGTGTTTATTGAGTACATTGAAAGCTTAGAACGCACAGGTAAGGCTTAGTTCTGGGCCATACAAATTTAAAGTGTAAAGTGGTAATTAAACATACTATAATTAATTTTTTTTCTGAATAGGATCATAGCATGATTTTGGTTGGAAGGGATCTCCAAAGTTCATCCAACCTAACCCCTGAATAGCTACAAATTAGTTCTGAACTAAATATTGATCTTGAAAATTTTGTCTAAATTCCCCTAGGTCTGACTTCAAGTAAACCTGCTTTTTCATTATTATAGTTTATATTTAACACATATTCCCAGAAACTGAGAGGCTAATGCATCTCCCTCTACCACATGTATACTGACAGGAAACTCAAATGGAAGAGGTTGAGGTACTCAATGCCTTCAAGCTTTATTTATCATAGTTGGTTAAATGTCCTAATTCACTAAGGATTATAAAACAATTCCATGTATTCAATGCATTCAACAGTCATTTAAAAGTAAACAGGGAGACTTTCTGAATTACTATAATAAGAAATATGAAGTAATACTGAATCTCAGAACAGATGGAAATGTAAACCTGTCTGATTGGGTGAACTGCAGATATCCTGCAAGTAATTACTTCATAATTCTCTCAGGGTTGGTAAAAAATGAAACAATCCCAAAATGTTTTCCTAAAGAGACGAGGCCAAACATGACAAATGAAAGAGGAAACTTTTACATCTAAAAGAAGAAATAACAAGCGAACTGAAATGACCTGAAAGACCCAAAATGGAGTCTTGTAAAAAAAGAATAACAACTATGGAGAAACAGAAACAGTTTGTGGAGTTTATGAAATGTTCAGTTTAAAGTCAAGATTTCAGTGTTTGATATTTAACCAATTGTTCTGGCATATCTAGTAGGATGTAAATCAGAATGGTCTGAGTTGGAAGGTACCTTCAAATGTCTAATCCAAAGCCCTGCCATGGGCAGGGACCCCTTTCACTTTGTCAGGTTGCTCAAAGCCTCATCAACTCCCCACTCCCGGCCCAAAGCTTCCAACAACAAAGCAACCACAGCTTCTCTGGGCAACCTATTCCAGTGTCTCACCACCCTCACTGTAAAAGTTTCTTCCTTGTGTCCAGTCTACATCTACTCTTTCCATTTGAAACCACTGCCCCTTGTCCTGTCACTACAGATCTTGGTAAAATGGCTTTCTCCATCTTTCTTGTAAACTTTCTCGAAGTATTGAAAGGCCACAACAAGGTCTTACTGGAGCCTTCTCTTCACCAGGCTGAATCTTGGTAAAATGGCTTTCTCCATCTTTCTTGTAAACTTTCTCGAAGTATTGAAAGGCCACAACAAGGTCTTACTGGAGCCTTCTCTTCACCAGGCTGAACAACCCAAGCTCTTTCAGCCTTTCTTCAGAGAGGTGTTCTAGCCCTCTGATCACTTTCATCCTCTGGACTTTCTCTAACAGATCCATGTCTTTCTTGTGCTGGGGACCTCAGAGCTGTGTGCAGTACTTCAGGCGAAGTCTCATGAGAGTGAAGTAGAAGGGGAGATTCACCTCTTTTGACATGCTGGTTATCCTTCTTTTGATGCAGCCCAGTATGTGCTTGACTTTCTGGTATGCACAGGATCAGAGCGTCCCATTGA
>NW_008627739.1:0-1113 GCF_000691845.1 Merops nubicus
GGGTTTTGGAATCATCTCTTTGGGTTTTGGAATCATCTCGTTGGGGTTCAGGGGCTCTGGAATCATCTTGTTTGGTTTTGGAACCAGGTCATTGGCTTTTGGGGGGGGTTGGAATCATCTTGTTGGGTTTTAGGTGGGTTTGGAATCATCTCGTTGGGTTTTGGGGGGGTTGGAATAATTTCATTGGGTTTTGGAATCATCTGGTCGAGTTTTGGAATCATCTTGTTGGGTTTTGAGGGATTTGGAATCATCTGGTTGGGTTTTGGAATCATCTGGTTGGGTTTTGGAATCATCTGGTTGGGTTTTGGGAAGGTTTGGAACCATCTGGTTGGGTTTTGGGAGAGTTTGGAATCATCTCATTGGGTTTTGGGGGGGACTGGAATCATCTGGTTGGGTTTTTTGGGGGGTTGGAATAATTTTGTTGGGTTTTGGAGTCATCTGGTTGGGTTTTGGGAAGGTTTGGAATCATGTGGTAGGGTTTGGGGAGGGTTTGAATCCATCTTGTTGGGATTTTAGGAGGATCTGGGTTCATCCTGTTGGGACTGGGGGGCTCTGGAATCACTTTTGTTGGGATTTGGGGGAGGGCTGAAATAATCTCATGGATATTTGGAGTCATCTCCTTGGGTTTTGGAAGAATTTGGAAACAACTTGTTGGGATTTGGAATCGTCCTGTTGGGATTTGGGAGGGTTTGGAATTCACCTGGTGGGATCTCAAGTCATCTCATTGAGGTTTTGGGGGGTTTGGAATCATCTTGATGGGATTTGGAATCACTTGGTTGGAATTTTGAGTGTTTTAAATCACCCTGAGGGGGTTTCCAGTCATCTTGTTGAGATGTAGATGGACTTAAAATCATCTCATTGGGATTTGGAAGGATTTAGAACCACCTTGTTGGGATTCCTTGGCCTTTGGAACCACCTCACTGGGATTTCTTGGGCTTTGGAAACCCCCTCGTTGGGATTTGATGGATTTTGGAACCACCTCATTGGGATTTCTTGGGCTTTGGAAGCACTTTGTTGGGGGGCTTTGGAACCACCTTGATGGGATTTGATGGATTTTGGAACCACCTCAATGGGATTTCTTCATCTTTGGAACCACTTTGTTGGGATTTGGTG
>NW_008627740.1:0-42873 GCF_000691845.1 Merops nubicus
TGCCGCGGCAGTCTGGGCCCGATCCGTTCGGGATTGTAGTCATCAGGGGTCTGATTCGGTCGCGGTCGCCGCCGCCAGGGACCCCCCGCCTTCGGCTGTGTGCCATTTTTGGAGTTAACGGTTTCGTTCGTCATCGAATTTTCGGGGGTAGGTCTTTCCCTTTTACAGGTTCCGGCACAAACAAGTTTGTCGCCTCCTTTGGTAGTGGGGCTGTCTGTGCCGCCACGGGGGGACTGGGTAGTGACTCACTCTTCACAGCGGTGCCGGGAGAGCTGAAGCCTTTGCCGCCGCACCCCCCGCGCTGCCTTGTTGCCCCCCCGCTCGGCTCCAGCTCAAGTTTCTCTCTCTCTGCCTGCAATTTTGCTTTGTACTGCAAATGTTGTAATTCTTTTGTGTGTTCTGACTCATTGCCCAGGACAGTAGTTAACTTTCTGCTTTTTTTTACCTGAATCTGATGTGTCCGTGTCGTGGTCGCCATTTTGTCTAACTTTCGGGGCTCCTCCTCTTGTCCCCGTTTGTCCTAATTGCTGTCCCGGTTCTGTGATCGGCACAGGAGAGGGTCAGAATGAATTCTTTGGATTCATAGGGAAGTATCCTATGCGTTTTCTCTCCTGATTCGTATTGTTATATCTTTTTGTGTCCGAATTATACGGCGAAATGTTAGTCTGCGTCATAGTCTGCACCGAGGGAGTTTCTTTGTCTCTCTGTCCGGTAAAAACTTTCTTGTTCTCCGGTTTCTTCTCCTCTTCTCCCATACACTGCCACGTCACTCACTATGTGTGGTCTGATTGTTGTTTTAAATACATTATTCGTAATATTATATTAACGGTTTCAAAATGTTGCTGTTTTCCTTCTAAAGCTTGCTCTGCGAGCTCTAACTTTAACCGTAGTTATAGGTGTTTATCAAGAATATATTGCGGGGTCAAAATTTATTCCCGAGCCATCATCCGTGGGATGCATGCTCCGGCAAGGCTTGAGTCCAGTTTTAAGCCTGCCCCTGAAGTTAAAGTTTTTAGTATCTTAACGACACGTTCTGTGTTCGATATCAGCTGGTCAGTTCCCGTGCTCATACGGCGCCCGCACACAAGTTCCAGTCTGTGGTCGCAGACATATCATGTCGGGGTCACCATTTGTTGTTATCGACACCTGATCCCCGGGATAGCTGCCAACCAATTTCTACCGTTGGATATCCATTACAGACACTGGCTTCAATGTGAAGGATGTTGTAAATGGTGTTTATTGCACAGCTGCAATTGCTTATATACAACAAGTCACGCCCACAAGGCCCCTCGTGGGCAGTCTGAGCTTTCCGTTACATCACGAAATCTTCCGCACGCCAATCCCTGACTAGGGCGGGCTCTACTCACCACAACAGATATGCAACTTGGTAACAGAACGCTACAAGGGGTACAAGATCCCAGCTAAAGAAAGAGAAGCTCTGCTCTACTCTTTCTTCATTTTAATTTCCATCCATGTAAAATGGTTAGCCCAAAGTTCAAGATGACAGCTGATGTGACTACATTATCAGAAGTAAATTTTCCAAACAAAAGCAACAGCAACCACAGAGCAGCAAAGCCGAGTCCCTAAATTTACACCTGCACTTTTGTCCTGATCACTCATGACTGCCAAAAATACTGATAATGTGCAGCCAAGCACCTATCAGTAGCACATCCTGGAAAGCACACGGACCACTCTTGAGTTCTTTTCAAGCACAGCACATTTTAGCATGGACGTCTTGCAGGTGCATTTCACAAGATTCAACTGTAAACATATGCAAGCATTTAATATCACACTTCATAGAGAAACTGTTTGTAGTGATAAAGCTAATCCTGTTTGTAAATATCTGAAGATCACAAGAACTCCCACATTTTGTTTGAACAAAGGTCCAGAGTTGGAAAATACTAAGAAAATACTGCATTGGCACATCCTTCTAGCAGGATATTATATCTGAAAGCAGAGGCAGGAATTATATATGAAAACTGCACATTCTTTAAAATCCACAGAATTAGGCCTAATCATTACAGACAGCATGAAGTAATCAAATGCCATTTGAGCCTATTCACATTTCAGATCTCCATCAGGCCCCTCTGGCAGGGAATTCTGCAATTTAATTATACATTTATGGAACAAATATTTCCTTTTGTTGGTTTTAAAACTGCTACATGACTATATTATTCAGCACAATGTCATCCTCACATTATAAGAACTAATATAAAAATGTTACCTTTCCTACACCTTATTTTATCTTTATTAGACCTTTACCACAATACTAGTCCTCTCTTTTCCAAGGAGAAGTTACATAGCCATTTAATTGGCCCTCAACAAAAAGCCCTTCCATGCCTTTATTGTTCTTCATCGTTGTAGCTCTTCTAGATCCTTGGGGGATTTGGACCAGTCTTGTCACTATCATTCAAGACAACAGTGCAACCTAGATTTCAAAAGTTTTGTACTAATTTTGTCTTTATTTTTTCTTGGGTGTTTTATAAAACCATTTTCCTCTTCAACTAGCACTGAAGTGACAGTTTTCTTGAACTAATCAAATATTTAAATACATGCATATTTAAATACCTGCATTCCTTTGCGTTTACCAAGATTGAATTTCATCTGTCATTCAGCTTCACAAAAATCTTCTTTTACCTCTTTAGAACTAGGTTTAGAGTGTTCAAAAATATTTAATCAATCAGCAGCCTGTATCTCATAACTGATTACCTTTTTCTGAGGTTATTTACAAGTATGTTAAATAGAATCAATACCCAAGAAAGCCAGACTGAAAATCCTCCCTTCAGGTTCCCAAATACCAGTGACAATCTTGTAGTGAAAGTACAAAGCTTGATTTGGGGTGTTTTGACTTGAATTGCAAAACTTTCACTTTTTAAACTTTTTTCTACATGCAATTGTGAACATAAGACCTAATGAAACATGGGAAATTTTTCAACTTTTTCAACAGCTCAAGCAAAACCTATTTTAATTTGGATTGTTTACGATATACTCACACTTGTATGAATATTCATACAGACCTTTGCAAATATTGATTTTTTTTTTTAATTTTGAAGATTTTGTTTGTTTTACAAAAGCAAATAATTCTTTACTGAAGAAATAAACTTAGAAGTGGACAAATTTCCTCGAAAATGCCATATAATATAATGATAGCAATCACAAATAGTAACATACAGAGACAACTTTAATCACAAATTTCAAACGTCCAAAGCCCTGAGCAGACACCATAGATTCTCTGGCTCTGTATCTGCAAAAGGAGTTAAAATGTTTTAAAGTTGACCATAAAATACATAACTCTCTTCCAAATAAGAGGTATGCATTAATGAAAATATTACCCATGTCCATAATTAATCTAACCAACTCCAACCATGACTCAGTTAATTTGACTGTTTCAATGGCATGTGTAACCCACTCAGTGGCAGAGAATTTCTTCAAATTCAGAATAATATCTATTACTCCAGTCTGAGAGAGAGAAATGAAAAAGAGAAGTGGGAAAGAATAGAGCTGCAGTTCCAGAAATAGTTTTCAAAGTGAAATCCTTCTGGTCAGTCTCTGTGCACTGTAACAGGCTATAATAACAGGCAACCACCTCACAAATATTAAACCTGACACTGTATGTTCCTTTTCAGAAACAACTGAGGATAATCATATCCTGCTTCCAAAAATATGAAACTTGCTGATGATGCAGGTAACAATCAGAAGGGGATGTTTCTCAGCTTGTATCCATTTACAAATCTTAACTTGACAGCAAGTCCTACCCAGAATAAATGTACTTTATTGTTAACAGTAATTAACTCTCATCTTATACTCCTCATTTTATTGTCTATTCAGTAGTTACATGGGTTTGCTCCATGCCCTAATTTTTCCTCACTCACAGCTATTTAAAATGAGCTTTTTGAAACTTGTGAGCTTGCTGAGCTGAGGAGTTCTTTTTCTTTTTAATGTGTGTGCTCGCTTGGCATTTCTATCCAAGATCCTACAGCTCTGCTTAAGAGTTAAAAACTGTAATAAAATTGAAATATGTTAATATAAAAATGAAGAATGGGATTTGTCTTACCATATTAAGAAGATTAAGCAATGGCTAGATAGTCCTGGACCATCTAGGGTTTAATTTCTACTTGTCAAAGCTGATTCCTCATCTCTATAAAGACACTAGATTATAGCCCTTTCCCAAGGTCAGGCTACTCTGTCTGTGCAAGTGAAAAACATGAAAGAGATTTATTAGGCAGCAATATACATCTATGCATTTTATCTTCCTGCAGTCTAAACACCTAGGAGATGCTTGAAGGAGGGTTAAAGAGGAATTCAAATGAATTATAAATGATAAAGTCTACCTTGATTCAAAACTGATGGGGATGCATGATTTAACATTGTCAGTAATGCTGAGTGCCATTTTTTAAAAGGTACATTTTTTTGTTTGAACATGTGTCATACACCATCTATTAGCAAGATATCAATATATGTCAGACTAGCTTTCACTTGGAAGATCATCATAAGTGTATTTTATATTACAATGAGCTTTTAAAATTGTAATCAGCTTATAGGAAACAGCTGAAGTGTGAACAATCTTCTCCACAATTTTCATGGCCAACACAAATGTAGACATACTGTGCGTGTATCTGTATATATATGTACACATATGTATCAAACAGGTAACAGAACAGATCAACAGTATGTAGCCCTGTTAAACAAAGCACTGGCAATATACTAAACCAGGAAGATTCCCAGGTATAGATCACACGTACAGAAATTATTAACAATAATATAGTAACATTGTTAGCCACACTATTTCTCCCCCTTTCTACCCCCTTTCATGTGACTGGAGCATTAACTACAACTTTCCACTTGCAAACAGAAACTGGGTCTTAAATATTAGCATCAATCACAAATCCATTCTTTTTCATTTATTAAAAGAAGAAAAAAAAGAAAATCTTTTTAAGCAAAGAAACCAAACAACACCGCAGATAAAAGACACAGCCAGAAAAATCTGTTTCTCAATCTTAAAGATCTTTTTTTGATACAAAAATAAAATGCTCTAAATTTTGAGACAAATTTTGTAGGTACACTTCCCACAGTGAAGAACTTCAGTTCTTCTTCATGTCTGTTTTCCTCTTTCCTTGCAAGCACTCAAAGTTAAATTTGGTAAACAAGGGAGGAAAGCACCAAACCCACTCAGCAGATGACATTAAAAAATGTCCCCATGAATAAAAAGAATCAAACGTATAAGTTTGTTTTCAGAAAAAGCGAGGCAGCCTAAGTTTATTATGAAGGTGTCACACTTACACAATTAAGAGTTAAGCTATAATTAAATACTAACTCAACATTCTAAAAATCAACCTAGAGAGCAGATTGATACCAAAAGTTGCATTCTCCCTCTCATTTCGCCCCTGCTCGGCTCTGGTGGGCACCAACACTCCTCCAGCCCCGTGCTCACAGCTCTCTGCACCCTAGCACTGCAGGAGCAGGTTGCAACTGTTCTTCATTCCTGCCTCACACTCTAAGTACAAGCCTAAACTCTGAGAGTCCCTGGACCTTGTTTTTTCCAGACCTTGGTTTATGTGTAACGTGCATTACTCCGGATGTTATCACAAAAATCTATTGAGGACCTTCATGCAGTTAAAGCAATAAAGCCAAAAGACACAACTTTCCCTAATTCTCAGTGCTGAAAATTCTTTCTTAGGTGTGTTGGAAACACTACACTTAATGAGTTATTTAGGAAGTGTAAGCAAACTCATTTACAGATCAAGGAACTCAAGGAGATCAGGATTTGTACAGGTATTCTTCCAGCAGTACCAATGCAGTTAGAACAAAAACTCTACTTGTCTATTAAATATAGTCCTAATAGAAGTAGACCTATTCAAACAGGCTGCAGAAAATTGGAAAAAGCTTGTGTAGATGAGATTTCTCTGATGAATGTCACAATACACTGCTATGCATATTGGAGGACAGAGTTTAAAGTGCTTTCCATCTTTTTGTTATTTCTTGTTCCTCCTGTGTTGGAATGCAGTTTTGTCTGTCATCCTGTGCTTGAGATCCGTGCTTGCTCCAGCTCAGAATATCTCCATATAATGTCATTTTGGATCATGTACTTATACTGTAAAGATCCTTGGAATCAAATTCCCACAAAAAAAATGTCATTCAAACCCCTGTGTGTTGTTGAGGTTGACAAAGGCTATTTAAATGGTAATAGCTGCAAATGCTCATATATGGTATTTCTCCTGAATATGCTGTCACTCCCCCTTCTCTGAAACCATCACCAGTGTTTATGTCAAGCTGAAGGTTAAACAAGAATTTTAAAAGTTTTGAAATTGGATTAATTCGATCAAAGCTTTATGGTTTCATAAACATCAGATGATCTACAAAGGAGGACTTGAAATCTCTAGATAAAGCCAGGTGCACACTTTTTTTCTATTTAGGGATCTTAAATGCTACTAATTTGAACTTCAGGTTTCATGCTGCAAATATTAATAAAAATATTAACAAAAAATCATAGATTCGACCAGACCTGGGAAAGGATACTGTTAAAATTAATTGCTCTTAGAAATACAGTCTAACACATTTCCTATAATTTAGCCCTTAAAAACAGATTTTTGGAACAAAACAATAACAGTAAAATAGACAAAACTGAAAGGTCTTAAATTTCCTTGTTTATACTGGATAAAACAATATAATAAATTTCTATATTTATGTAATCTTATTTGCAAGTTCATTCATATATACATAGTAAAAAAAGAAAAAATGTTGAGAGGAAAACTATACAGCAAACCTATCACTGAACTCCCCTCATGTTCAAATGTCATTTGAATGAGAATACCTCTAAAGACAGAATTATTGATAGATTGTGACCCACCACATTGGAAAACTGATTCACTCACAGTGACTCAAGAGAAAAAAACTTCATCTACCAAAGAACTGCTACCTGCAGCAGTTACATATTTCAGTGATTCCAGCCCATACAGACCGAAAGACCAGCTATTTTAGTTTCCATAATTCATAGAACTAGAAAGTATTTTACAGACCCCACACAGACAGTCATTAAGAAAGAGACAAGGACATAAACAGGTCTAAAAAAAAGGTCAAAAGGTCTAAATGAAAAGGTCAAAAAGCAAAGAGATTATTGAAAGTAGTCAGCCAGGGGCCTTACTCAAAAACCATCAGCCTGCGTTTGTGCAAATGCTGTATTTGCCAGTGCAGAGCCCTCATCTCCTCCTGCACACAGCTTGCATAGCATCAAACTTTTTCCTGTTTTGTGGTCACCACCTGATTTTGCCTGGCAATGGTTTACTGGCTGATGTTGATTCAGCTGGCACACTTAATGGGATTTGTTATGAAAGCTATTGTGAGATTTTAAGCACCATTGTGTATGTAACACCTGAAACCCCCTCATTCAAGTAAACACTTGGTGTTTTTGCTGTAATCTGTATCCACATAGCAACAACTCCTCAATTAAACAAAAGCAAAAATATTTTTCATAGGTTGACCAATAGAGATCAAAAATCACATCAACTTTTACGTATTTTCTGCCATGTCCTCCTGATCAAACCAACATATCTCTACATATTCACAAAATTATACTGATTCGTATTTGTATCAATTGAGAGCCTGATAGCACCTACTCAACATTTTACTTCATGGACAAGTATGATTAAGTAGTTTATAACAATTATGGCAATCAATATTATATAAAATATACACACCCCCAATATAATGGACATTCAATGGCATTTGTGTTCATATGCTGTCAGAGTTACAGATGTTTTTTGAAGCAAGCATAAGATTTAAAAATCATAGGATTTACCATCTGGGATTGTCAGTAGCTAAAGCAAATTTCTAACAGGATGGAGTACTCAACTAAAACACTACAAGAGTGTCAAAACTGTATTTCTGTTTATACTGGGACTGAGGTTTTGACACTATCCAATACACATATACACATGGAGAAATACCTCTTTATCCTCCGATCCAAAGCCATCAGTAATTTCAAAATCCTCTGCAAATGATGGTGGAGACTCCTATAAGCCCAGCACTTCTGGCTTGCTCTGCAAGTAATCATCTTAATTCCAGGCCCTCAGATGTAGCTTGTACTGTTCGGAAAACTAACTTTACACTGGCACCTGTGTCAATTAAGGAGATAATGTCCTTTTACTAATAGACTCTGATGGCAAATATGAAAACATAGCCACTGCAGAGTGTGCTGGATTTTGGTGCAGGTAGCCTCAGTATTTAACCAGCCTCTTAACTACATATCAAAACTGCTGTGATTAACTGAAGTTGATAAGCCTCCAATAGTATCGCTTTATATCTTAAAATCTGACAAACATCATGCAGGATTTTAACCTGTTTCTTACAGGCTATAAAAACAATGTATACAGAGTTGGTTGAAACATTTAACAAGAAAAACGAGATCGAAACAGATTTCGCTGCTAGGCTGCATAATGAACAGGTATTTTATCACCACAGGGTGTAACTGCAATCTGCAGCTTAATGTTTCAACTTCCAATATCTCTTGTCTGGTTTTGTTTGTTTGTTTGGGTTTTGTTCGTTTGGTTTGGTTTGTTGGTTTTGGTGTTTTGTTTTTTTTTTTCCCCCCCGACAATCAGTTACCTAAAGTTCCCCCACCTTTCTTATTCACCAGATATTGTGCATGAAATTGAGCTTGTTCAGTTCTGTGTTAATCACCTTTCTTGCCAGTTGTTTTTCCAAAACCTTCCACCCAAGCTTTGTGTGCTGCATGACTCATTACTAATTATGACCTGTGAGAACTGTGGGGTTTTGGTGTTTTTTTCCAATCTTATTTTTTATTTTTGCATTTGACAAAGCTAAGGATCTCTGATGAACCACTACAGGCCACACATCTGACTGACTGTGATCCTCCTCCATCACCTTCCAAATTCAACCACGGCAGAAGCAAGTTTTCTCTCTTAATGGATTTAATCTGCTACCTATGCTGTGGATGGACAGTACTATTTAGCTCCTTACTAGTTTCTTACTGGTGAAGAATAATAATTTGCACAGCATATACTTTAGGAAATCTGGTACTAGAAATGTAAAAATGGAATTGGTAAAATGCCAGCGTTTGGCCCGTGGAATCCTCCTAGCTGCCTTGAGCTTGTCAGCTTGTTACAATACTCTGACTGATGACTAGCAAGTCATCAGCACACAGTGCTAATGATAGGGTGATATGTGAATTTCCCTTACTCACAAATCACAATGTCATAGATTATTCAAACTTCAAAGTCACAACTAACATTTAAATGCTTACTATAATGAGTGCTTATTTGTGGAGCAAACTTAACAGTGTATCAGAGAAAGACGTTCCAGCTCCCTGAGTTTTTATCACAAAGCACTGCAGTCAATGATGGATAACAAACATGAGAAAGTTCCTCAGCTTTGTCAGACTGTCACTGGATACGGATAAACTGAAAATATAAAATGTATGAAATCAAAGGTAACCCTTTCAGGATGAAAAAGTTATTTTCTGCAGGACTTGTATGGAGAAAGTTACATATTAGGGTAACTCTTGACATTAAAGAACCGGAAAGGAAAAAATAAACATCATACCATAGCCATGACCATTCCAAGTTTAAGTACACAGGAAAATACTTGTCTTGACAAAAAAAAAAAGCTTTCCTTTTAAAAAAAAAAAAATCAATTGCAGATTAATAAATGCTTTTTTTTTTGTGTTTCCATAACATGTTAATATTTCTGATCTCATTCATGCTACAGTAGAACATTAAACATAACATGATAAGCTTTAAAACTGGTGACTTAAAATACCAAACCCATTTTACACTTTTGAGACATATAACTCTGAAAGTAGTGTGCGCTTGCTGGGTGAATTTTGATGACTTCTTTCAGTTTTAATACAATTGCATTACAATTACCATATTTGCAAAACAAAGAACACAAACCAGAACAGCATAAAAAAAAAAAATAGCTGATGACATTTGCATTTGTAAAGTACACTCAGTGTAAGTTTGATTTTTTTTCTACTCAGCATCACAAATGTGTTTTGAAACCTCAGTGCAGTAAGCATTATGCGTTCATTTGTGGAGTTTCATTTGCATTTAATTTGCCTTCAATGACTGAATAGGATATTAATTTTGGAGGCTTATAATCATTTCTTATAAAATAGTACTATGATCTAGACATAAGAAATCTCCATATTTTTACAACATTTTTCAATCAACACTGTTCTGTTTTGATGATTTGTTTGAAAGGAGAAATTCTTTGCACAAAATAATTTCATTTAAAAAAAAAAAACAAACATGCTCTACTGTTCTGAATTTATCTTGAAACTGTTTAACTCTTTATTGGGTAATCTTTTCATTAGCAGAGATTAATAATAATATTGCATGCTAGATCTTCCTCAGCAATAGGAGACTTCAAACATCTCCAGCTGTCTGAGGCTTATGAAGTACTGAGAAAGCTTCACCTGAAGCTTAATGGTTAGAAGCAAAACGCTAGGAAACTTTAGTACTCTATGAGAGCCTTCACTATGGTATGGATACCAGGTCCCGAAGGGAAGAAACTTCTTTCACTTGTGGTATAACACCCTTCATTTGATCACTCATTAAACTGTCTGTGACTAGACGACTTGACCATTTTAACTGCCAAAAGATATAACAAAGGATGATTGTAGAAGAAATTAGTTTTATTGGACTTGAAGTAAGATGGAAGAGAAAATGATGTACAAAAATAGAAGGTCATTCCAAGAATTAATGCAGCCATAAAGCTTGTTGTGAGAAAATACTAAAACCTTATTCCTCTACAGAGAATTTTGCTCAAGCTTGAGAGTTCTGTATGAACAGACCATCATCTCTGACCAATGCCTCAGGATTCAAGATTACAGAAACAACTGAGCAGACCCTGAGAGGAGCCATAGTGATAAAATAGATCCTAGTTTTCATCACTAAACTTGACTTTTTTTTTTTTTTAAGCTTAGTTTTTCTACCGCAATGGACATAGTACATTACAGGACATTTGAGCAATAGGGAGAAATTTAGGTTAGATGAAACATATTTTTATTGCAACCAAGCTGAAAAGCTTTAAGTTGTTCAGATATCAAAGAGATAAAAAAAACAGGAAAAGAAAACAAGTACTTACCTAGATAAAGTTTAGCAGAACTAGAGGGAAAATAAAGCTAAAGAGGATGCAGAGGCAGAACAAGAGAAAATGAGGAAGCAACAGCAATATAGGATATCAAGAATTTATAGACAAGCAGAATAGAATATGATCAAAATGGCAATAGAAGAAAAATTATCCTGCTACATTCAGAGAATAAAATGAAGGCAGAGGTATGGAAAGATCCTTGCTCACATCTCACAAGTGTTCCCCTCAAGAAGGGGAGGGGAAGTCTTCAAATTCGAATCCCGATGAGCCTCTTACTCCAAACATGGTCACTGCGGTACATCAGTAATATATAAATAACCAAGATCTTCCATCTAGTTTAAATGAGGGTCAAACATCTCTATTTCTGGAAGTCCCTTGAAGACTTTTATTAAAGCGTGTATTTATTTGACCATCATGGGATGGTCATCATTCTCATAGATACTGGGAGGTGCACCCACATACATAGTAATGAATTCATAGGGGCTTTCTCTGGGGAGACTATAGAATTTCATTATATATGTTAAAGGTGTAAATATTCCTGAAGAATCAGTTTTGTTGATGCTCTGCAATCATGCCAGTTGCAGCAGTGCTAGTTCCTAATGACAAAAATAAAAGAAACAGAGCTGGAATTCATGCTGATTACTTTTTAAAGTGTTGGCCACTTGGAGTCATGTTCAGTTGAGGTTTGTGGTCTCACAAATTTCAACAGTTAAGAGAGAAAAATTAGTTCATGGCATTTAGGCTTCAAAGGAGGCTGGCTAACAGCTGTCTAAATTTAATGGATCATTTCATTCAGTTTTTAGGGGCAGAATTACATGTAAGTTGAGTGTGCTCAGAAAAAGCTCAAACACAGTAGGCACAACTTTTGATAGAAAATTCATCAGTATAGGTGATCTGGCTAAGGATTCATTAAAAGGAAATTCTAAATTGCTGGCCATCTGTTAGTAAAGAATAAGGAACACATTTCTGAAACAATTTCCAAAGGGGCTATGAGACAATTTAAAACAATAGAGTATAATTTGACTTAAACCTCTTTACACAACAATTTATTCCAGTCACTTTGATTACTTATTTTTAAATTCTCAAATACCACTTGAAGGTTGTGGGAAGGAAATCCCACGTAATTTTAAGAGGTTGCCTTTAAGAGTAGGAATGATCTGTTCTGATCCTACACCTGACTTCAGTGACACTGCTTTCTAAGTTCAGAGATCCACCCACACTGCCATACGCCCATTAATATATAAGGCTGCTGGCTTATGTAATTTCCTAATTCAAGGAATAAAGAAAGTTGGCAGTTTTAATTCCTTAGTGCATTTTTTTTTTCCTGAATAAAATTCAATTCCTATGAGAAATAAGTTTTTATGTTATCAGAAGATACAAAAATAAATGGAAAATTGAAACCACCACTTCTAGGTGCTTCCGTTCTTCTTTTCAGTATCTCTTTGGACATAATTTCTTCACCATGAAAATGACACAGGGCAGCAATTTATGAAGCTGTTTTTTCCTGTTCTTTGCTATGAGAGGAGTGATCACTGCAGTGAATTTGCATGAAAAATGATGAGCAAGTTCAGAGGTTACGCAAAAGTCTGCAATCATTCTTCTTACAGGTAACAGCAGAGCCACTGTTCCACTCCACTCCACATAGCCCTTAATATTTGCAACACAGAAAAGGAAATTTTGGTGCTGATACTTCTTGAGCTACTCTCCACATGGAAATTAAGACAATTACCTTTGCTGGTTGCTCTAGACAGAATAAGTATAGCATCTTCACAGCTAAATAGATTAACACACTAAACTGGTGAGTTTTTTTATAATGTTGGTAACTCAGAATGGCTTCTTTACCTAAAGCACTACTTGCACACGCACCCATACAGTATATCTTTTAATCCCTGCGTCACATCTGTAGAGAAAGATACACAAGAACAAATGTTGGCAAAAATAACTGGGTTGAATGGGTTACAGTCGTTGATCCATATCCTCCTAACTGCCATCCCATTTGCTAGCTCTTTGGGTTGGGTTTTTCTTTGTTTTCAGATGAAAATATCCAGTACTGTAACCTTTATGCTACGAAGACTTGCTTAAAATAGATTAGCACCCTAACTTTCATAACCTCATTAATCACTTTATGATATCAATCTTGCATCAATGTTTCTCCACAGAACCTAGCAGAACTACATCATGTAGATGAAACAAAATAATTTCATTTCGCTAGAGTTACCACAACTCACAAGCATGAGGAGAAAACTACCAGAAGACTAATCAATCTGACCAAGTGAGCTACAGTCACAAAAATCTTATACAGAATAGAATGAGGATTCAGTATCTACATATATTTGAGAAAGCAAAGAGGGTGATAATAAAGAATATTTTGGAAAAATAGTCAGTTGTGAAATAAGTATCTCTTCTAACCATTATATTGTATTCTCATGATCATCTTAGGCTCACAGAAATGTTTTTGTTTTCTGTTAACTCAAGGCTCCTTCTCATCATGTAACTATTTTTTTCTGTAGTAATTTACTTAATGAAACAAGTTTCAACACATATTTAAGATATGATCAATAATTGTGTTCTGTAATTTTTTTCTGATCCAATTTTAAAATAATCTGTTTTCTTCCTTATACATTAGGTTATTTCACTAAAATCTAGTGTTTATTCTTTTCTGCTGCCCATTATACAATTGTCTTTAGAAAAGAGATTTTGGCATATTCTGTGAGATCTGAAGCATGACTATGTTTGTGCTCTAAAGAAAACCAAGTAAGAAATGCATATCACTGAACTCATGCATTGGTTAAAGACTCCAGTCAGCCCCTAAAAGTCATATGTTATTATTACAGCTACTTTTCCAAATACATTGGGATTTTTGAGCACTTTTTATTATATACAGCACCTTCATTTATCACCTGAATAGGCAACATTATCCTACCAAGTATGTTCTAGGAACAAACACAAATCTATTTGTTCTCTCTGAATGAAAACTACATTGTAGAAACTCTCCTATTGGTGCTTTACACTTGAAATTTGTTTACAATAATAGTATAATTCAGCTTTTTAAAAATCAAATTAGTCCATACAGATGTTAATATTAAACAATTATTCATGCTAGTAAGTCAAATGTTCTAAGTTAAACATATCTGTAGTAATAAATTACATTAATTGCTCTACAAACAAGAGATGGTTAGATTTCCTGTAGTCTAGTTGAATAAATAGTACTGACAGTATCACTATCCTGAAAAAGAGGCCTCTTATTCACTTGGGATAAACATGAGATTTTATTGTCAAAATCACAACTTAAAGAGTGAGTGGGGAGAAAGATGCACTGAAGTTAACGTAGAGCATCTTGAACCCCTTCAGTGAGTATGTGCAATGCTAGGCCATCTTCTCCATTGAGGATTTGCCCTAATGACAGCTAAGAGCAGAAACTGCTGTTGCAAATTCTACCATCTTACTATAGGCTGGCTGATTTTCTACAGCCTGTGGTTTCCCCTACTGCAAACCACATTATTCAAGTCAGCCTACAGCAGCTTTGTTTTGCTGCCATATGAGTTGCTCTGATACAGTCACTCCTTTTGGCTGCCCACAGACAGCTGAAATCCCAAACCAGCTGGTGGCCAACTCCTTGGATCATGATAAAAACAAAAATAAAAATCCCAGGCAACAGCTTTTGCCCAATAATGTTCAGAGAGATTCTAAAATCTTCAAAAACAAAATGAAGGTGAACTTCCCACTAAAAATTTTTTGCTAAAATACAGGCACTCCGTGGGGTGCAAGATAAGGAGTCATTTTTGAAAAAAAAATCTGTCTTTGCTAGCAGGTGGGAATAAAGTCAAGAGGGAAAGCATGACTTTTGGAAGAAAAGGAATTTAGAAGCTTCTTATTTTTTCCACTGAAAAAGCCGTCAATACCCATTACCATTTGGCATGGCAGAAATTCATATTTCCTCAAACTATAACAACTGTGCTGTAATCATGAGAAGTAAACCATTTTGAAACCTGAGTGGCATAAGGCCATTCTGACAGGGAACATTTAATGGCTTTCATAGGGAAAACAACCATTGCCTTGATATAACAACTGATACAATTGCAATAAATGCTATTTAAGAACCAGAAAAGGTTTCCAACTAAGATCAAGGGTTAGCCAAAGGAACGTATACATCAATTAAAATTAACCGTATTCATGGATACAGCTAAAATGTTATTTATGTACAAACTGCCTGTCTTTTATAGATTAAAAAAAAAATAAGTACCACGTAGAAGGTAGCAACTTTGTACATTTGTTTAGCTCGAGACAAATGATGGGACAGAATCTGGGGTAGTAGGCTTCACACCAGGTTTTTCCTTCCCTGACGCCAAGAACAAAAACATGCAAATGGAAGGATGTTTTAATTACTGCCAAGATTGTGGAGAAGCTGATCTATTATTTCCGTAGTTTCCAGTTTCTGTTGGCTAAGAGTAAAAGCACTAAGGAACAGGCACAGTCTTGAAGCACAGAACCTGTGCTTGCTTCGAAGGAAGTTACTGCTCTTCACCAGAACTCATCATGAATCATAAGGAATTACTTCCACTGGTATTAAGGCTCCAGGACTTACATCCAATATAGTTCCTCCCATGTACTTGTATCTTCTAAAACTGATTAAAATAAATATTTATCAGGCATATTATCAACTGCTGTAAGTGGATTCAGCTCCTACTTTTGGCCATATATGACAGCTGTAAACCATTTGGGGAAAATAGGAAACTGAACTGCATGTCTAGAAGAGCAAAAGTATAAATCTGTCATAACATTCTGCAGGAGAAGTTATCTCAGGTCTGAAGGCTTCCTATAAGCCAGCACTCAAACTTTCCTCCTAAAGAATATCAGTATTTTCTGTAACTACGAAACCTAATCATGCAAAGTTAGCCTAAAGAAAGGTGACTATGTAAGAATTTCCCATGAACACTGGGATATTCAAATCCTTTAAAATTATACCTTAACTTAATATATAAATCAGATCTAAATCTGTGTCGTAGTTTTGTGATAAAGAGACATACCTTAGGGAATATCACATTTTTCTTCTGAGAAATTTTGCCAGCACATATTTAGGCAACCTTTACTTTTATTATCCAAAACAGACAGCTGAAACAGTGATAGAAGGTCGTATATTTAAATCAGTCTGTGTAGTGGTTAGGACAGGATAAAAGTTTTGACTATTTAAGTCAAATATTAATACAAATTAGTTTTCCAAGATTATCTTTTGGGAGGCAGCAGATGTATTATGCTTCTGAAAATGAAATGGACTATGACAGGTATGCTAAATTTTGCTTAGATAAGCTTCAGTGGGAACTGGCCCTCCTTCATAATTTAAATTACTGCTCTGTCACATTTTAATGCAAGAAACAGTGTCTTCACTAAGGATTTCCCAGTTTTTTATCTGTAGAGGACAAGTATATCTAGTTTATTGTTCTTATAATTAACATTAAGATTTCCTTTATTTTAAAGAAAGAAAGAAAAGAAAAAAAAAAAAAAACAACGTCAAAAAGACAGTAAGAAATAGAAAATATATTTCTGCCTTAAAGAAGAAAAATTTTTCATCCATTTTAGATATTTTGATAGAGCATAACATAGGCAAGAACAAGGCCAGTATTACACAGTTTGGAGTGCATCAGCCTACACATTTTGTATTTTATGCACATTTAACATTTTTTGTAGCAAATGCATTCTTCAATCTTATTAGTGACTGCTTTAGTGGCAAATATCTTATGCTATTTTAGGCTGTTCTAGGCTAAATTTCTATAGGGTAGACCTAATTTTCTATTGACTGTCTCCTAGACCTAATGAGATCAACATTTTTCTCATCTAGAATCACAAGGCTTTCTTACAGCTACTTCTGTCTGCACAGTGGAATTATTAAACCTAAAGGAGATTAGTGAGTGTCTCAAATATGTTTGTTTTTTTTTACATATAAATGTCCCTCAAGTCATGCAGATTTTTTGATTTTACAGCAATGTTGTAGCTGAGATTTCTGGGTCTTTTTTAGAGAACCTAAATTACCAAGAAATTGATTTCTAAATAATTGAAAAAAGTTTTAAAAAAAATTCAGTATTGAAGATAAAATTTAAAATAAATTTTTTGTCCAACATTTGGAAAAAAATACCTCATGGCATTGAAATATCACCCTCTAATGGGTCAAGAAGCCTCTAGTATCCAAACAATCTTTAGAAGATTATTATAGTATTATTGATAAGATTATCTGCAATACTTAAGCGACCATTTATGAGCTCTTAAACTTATGAGGTTCGAAGAGGTTAAAAACAGAAATTACTTGAGTGACTATAAAGTAGCTGATATAGTTATTACCCGAATCAGACCACCTTGTAGCTTTGTTAAGCTAAATGATTTTTTTGTAGGATCATATCAGATGTTCCTTTAACACAAGATTTTGTCTCCTGATTTAATTTTTATACCCTCTCTAGCCCAATAACTGCAAATAACACTTGTAGTGCATTGCTTCTTTACTCACATAAACTACCACACAGGTCTTTACAACAGAAAATGAAGAACAGATTGTAAAACTGAAAAGATCTGAAAAGCGAGACTTGAAATTATCTGATTAACTTTGTAAAACAAAATGCCAAGACCATTAACGTCTATTCCTCTGAAAATTGCGGTCACTAGTAGATCATTCTTTCATAGTTTTGTTAAAAAAATCTGATGAAATTAAGAGTTTTAAGTAGCACAGCAATGCTGGTTCTTTCAGTTTGGAAAGAATTCTCATCTATTAACAAAATGGCTCATCTCTACTGAAAAAATTACTCTGCAAGCACACAAAACACTGCATAACAGGTATTTAGATTTTTATGAAAGTTTACTTCAACTCTTGTCCTTTCCTGTAACTCTGAATATTTTTTTCAGAGAAATATAATGATATAGACATGAACCATCATGGTTAAGCCATTGCAGTATAGTCACAAGCAAAATTCCCCTTCTGGTTCAAGTCTGAACAGTTCAGAGGCTCTGAACATGATGTGATCACCCAAGTGAGAAAGGGACATCTTAAGGGCATACAAAATTGACAGCTGCTTAGACACAATTAAGTGCCTGTATCTTTTGGATGAATGGTCAGTCCAACCACTGTAAAATTTTCTAGATCCAATTCACAGTCATTAATAGAATATTATGAACATTCTTTGGCACAGTCTATTAAATTTAATATAGCAGTTGCTTTGGATATTTACAATGTACTATGTGTGATATTTTATTGTCCCAAATTCAGATATCCACCCAGATTCAAACCTTACTGGATTTTATGTGAAACACCAAACTTTTAACAGCCAATGATGAGAGTTAAAAAATGATCCTGTAAGAGCAAAATACTTTTTCACTAGCTAAAAGACCAACAGTCTAGAAATGTATGACCTAGATATTTACAGCAACTGGTAATTTTTAAAACTTCAGTATCCAGGTCTTTGATTCCAGGTAACCTGATTTTCAGAGACTAGATAAAGTTTAACTGTTTACAATGCAAATTCCTTGATAATGTAGTAAACTCAGTACCCCAGAAAGAAGTAATCCAATTACACTAATCCTATTCTAAAATCCTGGTGGTGAACCCTGTTTTCTTTCATTTCATCAGAAATACAGGTGCAGTAAAACAAACAGGAAGACCAAATGCAAAAATCAAACCTATTTAGATATATCTTTACATTCTTGGACTTGGTTACCTAACCCAACAGGAAAACAAACCCAGTAGCTCTCTAAGAATTGCCACATTATTTTGGTCGGCCCATGTAATAGATATTAAAAAATAAAAATACCATCACTTCCAACAGACAGAAACAGCTTGTCTTGTCCCTGATTGTAGTTGTTGGGCTGGGTGGTCCAATTCTGACATCAATTTCACAAATGATCCTCTGTTCCAACTTTGCCAACAAAAAAAACTTCAACATAAAATTTAAAGGCTGGTTGCCCAGTCAGTACTCTATTTCCCATCCCTGCTATATATAAATCATACTTTAAATTTCATCTTTAACAATGATCACTAAAATTATGTACAGGTGGTTTAAGTTGTTCCGCTTTTCTTGAATTTGATGAAAAGCAGTGTAGCGGTTGACAAGCACTTGAACTTAAAAGAGAACATATCTTTGATGTCCAGTATGTCTAAAAGATTCTCAAGGAAGAGTAATATGAAAATGGGCTCACCACCACTCAATCTATTCCCAACAGTTACCTGCTGGTTTAAGTGCCTCTGTACCGTTATAAAAATCTGTCAAGCATTCAAACCCAATTACACAGAGGACATCAAATGCTGTCATGCCAGCTGTCCTTTCAGTCCATGGCAACTCTCACTGCCCATTTCCAGTTAAAAACACATGGAGCTATACTGTTGTATTTCTCATTTGTAATTCACTAATGTATGATAACCTGACTTCTATGTACCTTAATACCTTCACATGATGAAATTGCTATTTATACATATAAACAGTACTCTAAAAATTTGCATAATTACAAGTATAATGAACAATCAAAAGCTATTTCAGAATATATTAACATTTCTTAGACATTTTTAAATTTTTTTCTTTTCAGAATGTAGTAACAAGCAACAATTTTATGGGGAAACCATTGAGTACTTCAGTAGTTTGCATGTGTTGCCTTTTGCTATGGTTGTACATGACATTGAAACAGGAAGGGAGGCTTTCACACATTTTTTCCTGCTGTCTCTTCTACACGTCACATGGATTTTCATGCATTCATCTACAATGACATGCAGTAGGAATGCATGCTACAAATAAAGATGTCAGTCCAAACAAAAATGGCTCCACAGTCAGCCTTCCCAATCTTATGCTGGGTCACATACCACTCCCAGTACTGAAAACTGTTTCAATATCTGCAAATTTAGAGGAACAAGATGGTCAGCTAGATACTGCTAATTGTAGTTGATGTGAATTTAATGAAAAATGTTATTAATGTTGAACCAAACAATACAATATCCCACTACTAATATTTACCTTCTTACTTTGAAATAACTTTCATTTTATTATTCTTTGTTGGCACTTTTTTATTTCCCTTTTCCATGTGAATTTTGTCTTTATCTTTACTGAAGGAGATTCTATTTATATCACAGTGATTTAAGTCTGAGAACTGAGCTTTTGTTCAATGCAAAGCTTTTAAATAGTTTGCAAAACTCGTATGGTATTTCATTGAAACCAAAACTCTAATGGAAACATTTTGCTTTCCCACAATGTTTTTTCTAGTAAAGAAGTTTCAGAAATATTTTGAAAATCTTGAAGAAAAAGAAAAATCAAGGCTTCTGAATCAAGAGCATCTGTTCTGACATGATTCTACTGCAAAAAAAAATATTCAAAATGCTTGCTTTTCAATCCAGCGTGAAAAAAAAAAAAAAATAAAAAAAAAAATCAAAGCTGTTGTGTAGAAGAACTGACATACCCAAAAAGCTAAAAGAAGTTTGCTGATAGTGTCAGGGACACTTTTCAATAGAAGCTCTAGAGGAATTAAACATGATTTATTTGTGAAAAACATTTGTATACACGCTTACTGTCTTCAGTAAGTGCCTTCACTGAAGACAACAGCAAAATACCCCTTTTGAAAACACAGTGTTAAGGGAGTGAACAACAAAACACCTCTATTACAAAGGTACATCTAGCAACAACTCAATTCTTCTAATGTTTATCAAGTTCACACTTGCTTTGCAGAACCTCTGTAAAATAACTCTTAAAATATTTTCAAAGACCCCAGCCTTCCCACATAACTGCTTCTACTGTTCCTGCAAAAGTCCAGTCCCTTGCCAGCAGCCATATGTAGTTGTGAAACAGGTTAAGTCAGACAGCACAGTGAAAAAACAATGCTAGGATTTTAGAAGTGTGGCTCTACATGCTAACGAGAAATATGATCACTTTCTGTGCCTGATACACAGATTACTATTGCTCAGGAAAGCTATAAATGTATTTTAGTCTTGTTTCAAAACAGAAAGAAAGAGCTCAAATTGATTTTTTTTATCATTATTATTTGTCTGCCCATAGACAGACTATAACTACCAGTCTATAACGTAGACTATAACTACCAGTAACACTGAAAGATGAGGGCACTTGTCCAAAAGACTAGTGATTTTTCACACGTATCCATTTTAAACAAATGTTAAAACTCAATGTCAATAATTAAATAAGGTTGAAAGTATGCTCTCTAGAATAGTGTAATCAATGTCAAGCAATATTAATACTTGCAATCTAAAAAAAAATAAATTCCCAGTTTATCTTTACATTTACTTACTTGTTCCAGCCTTCTCCAAACTGTTTTAATCTTCCAATGAGCAGACTATAAATGGGACCCTTCTTATAAACCCTCTGAAATCTATTTAGCAAGTAAAAACTTTTCCAGTCTCCATCAGGCCTATGAGCATGATCTCTCCAAAGCAAAGACCATCTTTCTAAACAGAAACCAAGATTTCGTGCTGCACTCCTCAGTGAAGTTCTTAAGTGCTCCCATCCAGGGACTTGTTCACTAAGTGTACTGCTACTATTAATAACAGCTAAAGAGTGATAACAACAGCAGGTGAGTCATAGAAATATATTTTAACAAATGTAACAGTGCAAATTCACTTTCTATCCAAAACATTTGGACACTGCTGTAATAAATGAGTTGTCTCTAAAATGAACATATATATCATGGTTTCCAAGGTTACAGGAGTCTGCAGTCCTGAAGAGGTTTTGTGCTCATTTAGAAACACTGAAAATTTTGCACTAGTGATTCTGAGCAGTGGTACTAACATGATGCCAGCCTAATGCATAGAGCAATCCATGCAGCATAAATATTTGTACAAGACACAAAAGGATGAAATAGTCTTGTTGGACCTCATCCTCAGACTATAAACAGACATCGGCATGAATAAATTACAGAATGCAGTAGGGTTCACGTGACTGCCATTAATAACTGGATGCTGAAAAGCTATGATGTTAATCTATCTGAAAAAAAAATAAGGATTTTGAAAGCTTTGGAATGTTTCTTCATGCTTGGAAGCCAGCCCTATATAATGCCCATCTGCAGAGTATACTGTAGGATCAATAACAGAAAAAAACCTTAAAAGATTAAATGTTTACTTAAAGATGTCGTCCCTTCAGTGACCCCACCAAGAAACTTAGAAAATGTCACTATCTATCAGAATCACAATCCCAACACAAACCAGTATCTCTGAAAAAGGTCAGAAATCAAAATGAAATTTAAAAAAAAAAAAAAAATCTTTACAAAGTGCAGTAGAAAGAGCAGAAATACCTGTTATCTTCTGTATCTTTGCCCTGTATACCTGTATATATGCATAGAAGCCACTGGATAAAGGGACAGAGAAATGCCAACTGTTGTTTTCCCCACCTATTTAAAGAGGGAGGAACTTGGTTAAAAAACAGCATCACAAACTTCATTTGAAAATAAACAGTTCATCAGAAACAGTTATTTGTAAACTTTCTACTGTTTTTGAAGGTTAAAAGTTTGAAAGGCCAGAACCTGAACTTGTATAAAGACAGCATTTTCCTTTGTATTTCAAAGAATTATGCCTATTTATGCTGCTTAAATTTTTACCTTCATCTCTTTCCAGACATCTTAGCCATTGACACCTATTTTTATCATACTGCTATACTAAAGTCACACTAGAACATGCATGTAGAGCAAAACACAGTAATAATTTTCAGTTTATGTAAAAAAAAGCTGTTGCTTCTGGTGCACATGACATATAATGAATGTGTATAGGTCTATTTAATAAATAATAGTCAATGGTGGGAATATCCTAATTTGTAATAATGTTGTTACACTACCAATCAGTGCAGCTCATAGACTTATAATAGGGGAAAATCTGCTTAGTGCAGCCACAGTTGGGCATGTCACTTTCCTATGAATCTGAAACTCCTCAAAGATGATACATCTGCCTTCTCCAGCCTAGACCCCAGATGGTGTAGCCATACACTGATTATGGAACACCAGCATTGGAAGAAGCTTTGTATCAATACCTGTTCCCTCTCTCTCCTGCTCAGGGTATCAGCTATGGGCACATCTCCCAGAAGCTCTACAAAGTTGATGGGGAACTATAGCACAACAAAAGTTTGATAACTGTGTATAGTCCCGATAATTTTTGATAACTGTATAGAATTCCTGTTCCATTTTTGATGCATGTCTTCATTTTTTCTCTGAAGTTGTAAATACTTGAAAGTGAAAACACAGCAGTGAGCTGCATCACTCAGGTGTTGTTCTACTCCCAATTCTGCTATTTGACCATGGTGATGAATAGCTTTCTATATAAAAGCTGTGTACACCTGTTTTTAATGAAGATGTTATTTTCTGCCACATGTTCAGACATATACCCCCCAAAAAATTCTTCAAGCAGCTTATTACCATAGCCACTCTTCTTAAAAAAAAATAGATAAATTAAAAACAAGGTTTACAAGCAGCTTAATTTAAGAGATTGAAGTTTACTAAAGCAGTGAGAAAAAGCTATGAGCCAAAGATCACCTACAAGAAGCTGAAAATTTCTTTTCCTCAGGACACACATCTTTTTAAGAAAGCTTGAGCTATGAGGATCCACAGTTTGCGGAATAGTACCGTATAAAGATGCATGACCCTTTGCTGGGCAGGAGGCAAAGAAAGCTAATTTTAAAAATGTTTCTGCAAGCCTGTAATGCAAAGATAAATGCAGGACTTTTAGTGTTTGCCCTAAACTCACCACACAGTGCATACTGCTTATGGAGGGTAAACACCAAGCATTATAAAGCAAGAACCACATGCAGAAATTAAAATAATCCTACACTGGTATCAGGAAGACACCTGATCCTTTCAGCCAAACTGCGTGAATTTTACAATGATGAAATACTACATCAATGACAGCTAAATATAGTAGGGAGGAATTCAAGATATTCTTCTCTTCCTACATGATGGTACTTTTTGAGGAGCTCTCTCCCCTATACATACATCAACAGCTATCTGAAAGTTTAGACATAGTGTATGTGCACAGTGTTCTCTTATGTCCTGCACTGTATTGTGCAGTGCCTAAGAGCCCATCCTGGGGGCTAGAAAAGCCATGTGGGACTGTGGGGTTGTCCCAGTACATATGCAATCAAAAGATCCAGTCCCTCACTCAAAGGAAAACAAATCAGTGCAAGGCTCTGGTACTCTACACCAAGAACATGCAATAGTTGTCAGAAAACAAATCTTTTGAGTACTTTGTAATGAAGATGATAACAATAAGTTTGGTAGTGAATGACTTTTATTTAATAGCTGTCAGGAAAAACAGTTAACTGAGTTAGACCTAAACCCTTGCTTAAAAAAAAAAAAATAGTATTTTTTTTAATCCACAATCTTGTTATAAACCGTTATGCCGTTTCACCTAGTTTTCAAGTCCCTGTCAAGTCTACACTGTTTTCATCACGGCCAGTGATGTCAAACATGAAGTAGCAAAAAAAGGAGAATTTACAATTAAAGGACTGAAGTAAAAAAACAGTCAAGACATTGAGTAAGTACAACTAGAATGGCTGCAACCACACAAATAGATGTTTTCCTTCAGAACGCCTTTTTTAAAATAGACTTTATCAGCACATCTGCATGAGTGACCTAACTCTACCTTAATCAAACTAAACAAAGGTATTAGGAGAGCAAATGGAGTTGGAGATAACCAACCATACAGTAAAGGAATACTTCATTCAGTTGACCTGTAAATAGCACTGCTCAGCCCACTGTTGCAGAATATGTTTAAGATTTACAGCTAGACTAATAATTCCCTGTTTCGTTTACAAAAACAGTCTCATAAACCAGTTCTATTTGGCAGCATATCATATTAAAATCCTTTGAAACCAATGATTCCAAGGCCAGTTCACTTAGAACAGGAGAATTTCCATCGACTCCCCCTGGAGAGTCTATATATTGGTTGATTTGGTTGCACAGTCAAAAGAGGTCTAACAGCCATATTATCTGCTTGTGATGAATATCATTCTACCTCATCTCCTTTTCACCTAGTCATAAGGATGTTCAGAGACTAGACTGTGAGCTTGATTCACAAGAGGGATAAGGGGAAGCCAGAAGACTCACCATTGTGCATGCTGAGAGCAGCACATAAGGAGCTGTGGTATGGGTAAGAGGCATTTTATGTCCTTTTTGTGCTGCTAGGCAGAGAAGTAGCAGCTACTTGATAACCTGCTTGTGCATTTGAATGAGCAATGCGAGAAAGTCATTTACTTTGGAATTGAGAGGAAAATCACAAAGGCCTGTCAGATAAATTACAAGTTAGCTACCATTGCTGAGTCAGAGACGGGTGTCCTGGGTGCAGGATACCTTAGGCACACAACTCCATCACAACACTACAAAAACGGTCACAGATGTGAAAACACAACACACATGGGTGAGCTGTTCTGTTTTCCTAGCACTCATTTATATGAAGAATGTTTTGTTTGGTTGAACGCCTTTGCAGATTGGATTGGAGAGCATCTAGAGTGGCTTTGCAGCATGGAGCAACAGTGTGGAGGTGTGGCTCCAGGCCCTGCAGGTTTGGGAAGCACATTCTGTCTATCGGTAGTGGTAGCCAGACATGAAGGGATGGTCCTCTGAAAGAAAATGCAGAACAGATTGATGGACCTGCTGGCTCATCAGCTCATTCTGCAGCAGTAAAGTGCACAAAGTAGGAGGACAGGAAGCTTCTTCTGAAAGAAAGGTGATATATTTTTAAGTAGGTATAGAGCCAGTTGTTCTGAGTTTTAGACAGCACGACTGGAATGAGGCATCCTTCACCGAGCGTTTGTGATGCGTTATATAGCATAGGGCCTATATTCATTAATTTATTTAATATTTAACACAGCTGTTTTGTGCTGTTCAAATTCTGCTCCAACCTTCTAGTACCTATCTGCATCCATCTTTCACATCGTGATGGAGCCAACACATTAAAGAATGCTTCCAGGAAAAAGTAAATTATTTGTTCCCTATACCTTTGGGGAAAGGCAGGAAAAAAACCAACCAAACAAACCAGAATTAGACTGCAGCAAGACATAAAACAGAGATTATTATTATTTGTGAGACAATGCAGACAGTTAACTAGCACAAAGCACCAGGCTGCAGAAAGTGGAGGTGATATCTCCACCATTTTAACTTGTTCCTAAAAACATACAAGCATTCATGAAAGCAAAGACCCAAACTTGAGGTTTATTGAGCTAGAGCTCAATATTATCAATAGAGCTGAAAAAAAATCTCTAATATAAAGAGAAAAATGCAGAAGACATGTTACAAGGCAGTGTATATTGAAGCACATAATGGCCTATTACCAGAACTAAGCTTGTTGAATAAATCTCCACAAAATACATTTTTCGTTTTCTTCCTCAGTAATATTCCATCTCCTGTGGAATAATATCCAGCTATCCATAGCCAGATAATTTTATCATTACAAATGGTCTTTATTTTTGACCTACATATCAATGAGCACAAAACTAAAATGATTTTAAATTTAGCTATTAGGCAATTGCAACACTTCCAAGTTTGGCTTTTCTAAAGAATTTTCTTTAAGCTATAAAAACTAAATGCTCATAACCTGATAGATTGTACCTGTATTCTCAAAATTGCTAGTCTGTAGTTCTCATAACACTTAATATATTAAAGGACTATGATTAGTAAGACCAGTTGAAAGGCATGTTTTGAAAAGACACAGTCTGCAAATTATTAAGCCAGAAAACCTCCGGACTGCTAATGCCTCTTACCATCTGTATTTATGGGTTTGTAACAGAATGGTGACTGATCCTCTTCCTTTGAGACTGTTTGCCAATTCTGTCAGTATTCAGTGCAGTGTAATATTATTCTCCAGGTAATGCAGCTCTGTTGCTTAGCAGCAGGTTCTGCTTGTGTACCTGACAGTTCTTGGCTAATTTAGATATAAGTTCCACCCAAATAAAGAAAAAAAAAAAAACACAAACCCACAAGGAAGAAGTTTCTACTATTATTATCACTGAACACTAAAACAAGACTAGATAAAGAAGACAGGAACACTTTCTGAGCTCTGACTTTTACTTAAGAAAATAATCAGACACTTTTTAAAGTTTGAAAAATCCACATTTTACACAAAACTTCCTTTAGGAACATATTGGTTCTCACAGAGGAAGAAATAAGTGGTGGGGTTTAGGCACACAGCAGAAGTGAGATATCAGGGCAAAGGTGAAAGAGTCAATATTCACTTTTTAATGATCATCTATGGATAACAAAGTTCACACCCTACTGTGGAATATTCTACTGGACTAGAGATAGAGGTAAAAGGTTAAATATTTAGATTTTCAATTATATATTTATATAATGGTACAAGCAACAGACTGGTTTGTGCTACTGAGGTTTATTCATTTAATTTTGTTAAATTTTCAGTAAGACCTTGGGGTGATTTACTTTATCTCGGAGAAATACAGTACGTAATTTATTATCCTCATCTTTTTTCTGTGTAAGTGATAACCACTTCCACAGAGACTTTTCCTTACATTGTTCAGTGGGAACCACAGCAGTACCCTTAGTGAAACTGTGACAAAGCTGTTATTACAGAATCACAGAATGTTAGGAGTTAGAAGGGACCTCTGGAGATCATCAAGTCCAACCCCCCTGCCAGAGCAGGACCACTTAGTCTAGGGCAGGTCACACAGGAACGCATCCAGTCGGGTCTTCAAAGCCTCCAAGGAAGGAGACTCCACAACCTCCCTGGGGAGCCTGTTCCAGTGTTCTGGAACCCTTACAGTAAAGAAGTTCTTCCTCATGTTGAGGTGGAACTTCCTGTACTCCAGCTTGTGTCCATTGACCTGTGTTCTATTGCATTCATATAACTTACACACTGATGCCTTAGACTTAGGCTTCTCTTTAGATAAGATGTAGTAAAACAGTTATGCATTGGGGGAATAATAGAGTGAAACAAAGATTACTGAAATGTGACAGTCTGGTACTACAGTTTTGTCTGAAATTCTCTAATGGACCATACAAAAATTGTCGACAGTACAATTACAACAGTTACAGAAAGTTAAAGTTAGATTCAAAGCCAAACAAGCTTTATTTATTTGTAGGCAGATGTATATTAGAAACTCTTTTCCTTGAGACATCTATGAATTATTTTTTAGTGAGTGGTGCAGTATTTTACAACCTACTGTTTGGAAGCTGTGCTAGGCACTCCAGTATACTGCAAGACACAAAGATGTGGGTAAGAAGGAGAAAAAGTGGGAATAGAGGTGGTAAAATACAGTCTTTCCAAGAAAACTCCACAGGAATACCACAACACCTTTCTGATTTTTTAACCACATCACACATTTGATGTTCCTCAGTGCTGCTAAATGCAGAAAAACCAAGGATCACCACCAAACCTACAACACAGTAACCTCCTGAGAGCAGCAGGACCATTCCCAAAAGTCTCCTCAACACAAATCAGAGGCAATAATCTACCAGCATTCAACTTTGATGTGAACAAAGGTGACAAAAAAGTCACACCGCTAACATATCAAACTATGTTTTAGTATTTTGTGGACATCTGAGTATACAAAAATAAACACACTGGCCAAGTAAACATACTTCCATGAATAGTAAAAGCATGAGAACATAATCTCTATGAAAAAATGTTGGATAAATTGTTCACGTACTTTAAATAAGAGATAAAGAGGATAAAGCTCTGAGGAGCACGACGAGTAACAGCACCCTACTGTAGAATCACTCTCAACAATTAAGCTCTGTTTCTGCTAGCGATTTTTTTTCAGACTAGCACATGTCTACATTTAGCCTGTATCCAGTGCTAAACCATAGCAATTGCTCTATCACCTGATGACCCTTCCCCAGAAGAGAAGGGCAATCAGAAAAAGGAGATACCTGTGAGTTGAAATGAAAACAGATTTAATGAAGCAATGAAACTAATGTTAATACCAATATAAAGCATACAAAGTTTTACTCAGCCTAGCGAACGTACAGCAGTCACAATGAATACAAAGACAGTCCTCAGGAGCAGAAGGGTAACTGAGTCCTTCCAAGGATGGACAGAAGGACAAAGAAGGGGAGGAAACTCTCTCCTCAGCACGCTTGCCCCTTTATACTGAGCATGAGGTTTATGAGATGGGATACACCTGGGAGCCAATTTAGGTCAACTGCTCTAACTGACTCCAAACTGCTAATGAGCTGCAGGTCCATGATTCTGTCCCAGTGAAACTAGGACATCATGGCATTGTAAAATTTATTGCAGTCCTAAAGGAGAGTAACAGTTGTCTTGCAGGTTTTTACAACAAGCTCCTTTCATTCATGAAGACAACAGTGTAGAGAAACTGAGACGTGCTTGTACGAATATTCAAGCAACTACCAGCTTTCCTGTTCCTTGATGGAAGAGAAATCAAAATCAAAGTCAAATTTTAATCCTTCTACACCCACACCAGGTGTGTGCCTTGACACAGTCTCAAGTCCTTCTCAGGAGGAGACCCAAATGAGCACCAGGTCCCTCTTCCACAGACAGGAAAACAGGCAGCTGCACCAATGACGATGACAAAGACACCACAGTACGACACAGAGTACCTCTGGTAAAAGGTCTTGCTGTCAGCTGTGCTTATCTTCAAACTGCATGGAAAACAGCCTTTGCTCATGCACGTGAAAGCCAGGAAGTTAAAATTACAAAACTCTGAATACACCATATTCTCTTTTCTAGGTTAACCATATCTCTATGAGGAGCTTTAGTATGCTCATAGCCAAATTAGCCATTTACTGAAAATGAAATACATTTTCAGCACCTCAGAACAAAGCTGCTTGACACACACTGGCTTCCTTGTAGCACAAAGATGCTTTATAGCAAGAATAGCTGCATTATTTTCAGTAAAGAGACAACTGAAGAAAAGCAGCTTAGCATACCGATAGATAAAATACACTTCACTTTCCTCTTGTAAAACAGAAGTCAGAACCTCTGGGTTTGCATAGTGCAAATTAATGAAATGGAATAAACAGTCCTCTATAAACCAAGCTTTAAGATTAAAGGATTTGCCATTGAATATTCTATAAAAATAAAATAGTGTAGAAAAGCCTTCAGCATTATGAAGAAAACACCTGAGACTGAAGCATCAGAAAGAAAAATATTTCACCGAATAAACGTCCTTGAATTAATCTGTGTGATGTAGCTGCTATATTTTCATTTTTTGTCTAAAAGAAGATACGGTTACAATAAATTCCTTTGTTCTGTCAACAGCAGATCAAAAGCAAGCATGAAAGAAGGCAAGTTTCTTTTGTTTCCCTCTTTATTGCTTCATGCCTGTGTGTTTATGAATCCTTGCAAACTACTGAAGGCCTGAATCACACCCAGCTTAGCCTGAAATAGACATGGCGTTTCACGTATGCTCAAGCAGTTCTGCAAATGATAAAAACACATGGACACACATCTTCAAAGGTGTGTAGGCTGATAATGAAATCAATGGAAAGTATGCCCTTCTGAGGAGATAAGACTTGATTTGTCAAAATAATTGGAGTTCAAATGGGAGTTTTAAGCAGAGCTATGTTCCAGAAATAGTTAATTATAGATGCAATTTATGTGGGAATAAAAAGGTCACTTTTCACTTTGTTGTATTAGAAAACATTTAAAAGATGGAGTTATACATCTAATGGGCCATGAACTTTACACATTTTTGATACTTTTTAATCTGTGACTCCATGAAAAAAAACATACAGCACACTCTTTGCAGTACTTCAAGGCAAAATTAGTTTCAAGTTATCAAGACACTGCTTAATGAGGTAGATGAGCTTTGTACATTTTTGTTTCTAGAAATCTTAGAACCCTGATGTTTGTTTCATTACAGGCAAAAGTGCATGAGTACATGTGTCTCTGCTGCTATTTGGCAGGACCAACAGACTCAGATAAGTAATGTATTTAGGAATGCCACACCTAACAAAGAAGCTAAAAATATAAAAGCACAAAGGTTAATGAAATACTAGCCTGAAATGAGATTTATTTAAAAGACTTCATCATACATATCACTACGGAAAACAGTATGATGTCATGACTTAAGCCTATATCATCATTTTAAGATTACAGAATGGTTGAGTTGGAAGGGACCTTAAAGATCATCTAGTTTTAACCCACATGCCGTGGGCAGGGATAACTCCAACTAGACCAGGTTGCACAATACCCCATCCAACCTGATCTTGAATATCTCCAGTAACAGGCCATTCACAACTTCCCTAGGCAATCTGTTCCAGTGTCTCACCACCCTCATAGTGAAAGTCACAGAAAACCTGCACTATAAAAACTCCTTAAAAAGTGCTTAAGATAAGTTTTAGGGGTGTCATACCCCTAAAAAGCTAGGAGTCTGAGCCACATATTTCCAAAGGTTGATAGTCAGTCATGGCAAATAAAGAAATTAGGTACGTTCCTACTTCTTGAAAGAAAAGTGCAACCACTGATTTAATGGAATCAGTCAGATAAGAAGACCTGGAACTGCACACAATTGCTTTGTTAATTTTCTATGTATTTTACCAGTTTTGCAACATAAAAAGGAAACTATCTTAATCAGATTAGCCAACAGAATCTGTTTCTTCTCAACTTGCATCACTGTCCTCATATCTAAACAGAATATTTTACCTGCTTTTGCTTTATCCTTAATTCATATTCTCTTCACATACGACTTCCAAAAACTGTGATAGGCAAATCATTTTAAAGACATGAAATACAATCATTAACTACAGAAACATGAAGTTTAATTATTTCTAAAAACAGCTTTCATCTGGGAAGACTTTGTCAACAAAAAAGGCCTCTGGCTAGCAGCAGGACTTCAAAACTTGGCATTTTACTATCCAGACAACATTAAGCTATTATAGGTGCCATCCAGGAATAGAAGTAAAAATAACTTATTTTATCTGCCACTGATGGATGGAAATTAAAATATAAATGAATTAGACACATTAGAGATAATTGTTTTTGTAACTGCAGTTACTACATGTCAGGATTTCAGTGCAGATCTCACGTTGAATATTATTTTATGACTTCCCTTGACAAACAGATGGTCTTCTCCAGCAAGAAGGCACACCAGAGAGAGAAAAGAATGAACCTGCGCTAATTCTGACAGCATACTTTAAAGAGAAATTAATTCTCCTTCAGTTTAAATTTAAATAACCATTTAGGTCTCAAATCAGTAACAGTGTTTGGCTTCCACACTAGAATAGCCCACATAATGCCACAGAGGCCTTCAACAGCCCAGCATGACCATCTGCAATGTAGGAGCCTGAACATATTTTTTTCTTTAAATTGAATTGTACCCTTTGGTGGTAACTACCAGGTCCTATAATTATCCAGGAGTGCAAATGGCACCTTATAAAAAAAAACAAAAACAAAAAGCAGACACACAAAAACCCCTACCTTGTAAAATGCATATGGGAGGTGAGGGGAGAGTTCTATAATTGCTTTCTGGGGAGTAGACTCTGCAACAAGTAGATAGCTGCCCCTAGACCTGAGGTTTAATGGGGGGATTTGGACTGGGGAACCTAGGTGAGGTTGCTCAGGGCAATTTAGGCTTGCAGAGACATCCTGTGGACTTAGGGCCCTGGTATTCGAAAGCTCTTGTGACATAGAAAGTGATGCTGGATCAGGCCTGGATGTCTCTCTGTTGACCTGACAATGTGTTACGACTCCATACCAGCTTGCACTAAATAATGGAAGGCTTCATCATCAGCTAAAAGAGTTTTCTTCGGACTGCAGACACCATAACAAAATGCATATGAAGCAACCATGCAACTATTACCCAATACTACATTTACAGTGCATGAATCTGTATTACGTTGTGACAGAAAGCACACTACACAAAATCTATCCAACCTGCTCTCACCACATCCACCATGAATAATTTTCACATGAATAATTTTTTACTTAACAATACATGTTTTTCTCCAAATACAATATCAAAACAATTGTTTTTCTCAAAACAATATCAAGAAATAACGACGGAACAGAAAGAAAATCTGAAGCAATTTCATATTGTCTTTGTTAAGAAATCAAATAATGGTTATAACTGGCACTTTGCTAGAACTCTGAAACTTTCTACTGCCTATCAGAAACTCATTTAAGCAAAATTCTTGATATGCAAGTAGTTATTCCTTAAAAAAACTAAACAAAAAGCACTCATCAATAACAACTTTCATGAAGTTGACCTTATGACACAAGCAGAAATGGATACTTCCCTCAGTCCGTCTTACTGTGACAGTTAACTATGATGCTTCATTACAATGTACAATACTAAGAAGAAAAAGCCTATAGACAAGAAAAAAAACCAACAATGTTTAGAATTGCTGAGTTATGGACAGCTGGGTTCTTTCCTGAACACTGCTGAACATTTTCAAAGGAACCTACGCAGCTAACATGAATCTCCAGCATATCACCTCAGGCCAAGAAACTAAGCAAATCAGAGATGAGCTACACACTGGCACCAGGTAACACATACAGGTTTGTTCTAATCTTCATCACTCAGAACAAACAGATTCCAAAGGTCAACACTGGAAGGTCCCTAATAAATCAACAGTAAGTACAGCCAGATATTTACCAAAAATAATCAAATACCATTACTAAATACTCATTTCTGATTTAAAAAAAAAAAAAAAATCAAAAAGTGGAAATTCCTAAGCAAAACAAATAAAAATTGCTGCTCAAAATTGAGAAAGCATGTACAATCCTGCACAAATACCACAGCATGGACCCCATTCACTTGCTTCATTTTTTCATCACATAAATCACTTCAGATGTCCCCATACTAGGAGGCTGATTTCCTCTTAATTAGCTACATCTTCTTCACATCCACTTCTGGTTGCAGTTATATCTCCCTATTTACAGATAAATTTGGAGCACAAATCACAGAATCAGTGTGTGAAGATCAAGCACGAAGTGTCTGTGCTGATGTTGTATTGCAAATAATTATCTGTACCACCAGCAGCATGATTCAAGCATAATGCATTTAATATGTTCCCTAAAAGCAAAAATAACAGGCAGTGGATGAAGTTAAAATTAAAGCAGTTACAAATTCAGTTTACGAATTATTTTTTATCTTTCATTCATTTTTAACTGATTCTTTTTCCCCCTTGAAAAAATACCTGTCATAACAGCACATGAAATTTTAACACATGCCTTCCACTGCCCCATTCAAACACTTCTTTACTCTGAGCTTAAAATGTAGAATTTATTAAAAACAGATAGGTTCAAGTATTCTCAGGTAGCATTTATTTGCAAAACATTAACAGAATTTTCACTCGTTTTTCTCAAGTGCTCTTCTTAACAAAAACATAATGTTTTAAACACATACTGATTGTAACAGAAAGGATTTTTAAACATAAATGATTTTTAAACAAACCCAAACACACCCGCAGTCACAGGCATAGCTGGAATTTTCACTTGTTTTCAGAAGTCTGATATTTCATGTCAATTAATCAAAAGATATCATGCATCAAAAAAGAGACCACATCTATTAGCAACAACTACATTACAAATGCAGCTGTAATGTTAAAGAAACTTCAATACCCTTTGAATTTTTCTATTATTTTTCTTTTAATGAATTTCAGCTACTACCTTTGGCTTTGTATCTCTATGGAAATTTCCAAATAGCTCAGATCTTGAAAATGGAGCATGAACACTCCTTATTAGAGCAACCCTTTGCAGTTAGATTTGATGAAGACTCTTCATCTACAAAAAGTTAGCACAGGTAGTCTGATAATCATGTAAACACATAATAGCACTTCTCCACTCATTTGAGTTTATATATAAACTAAATCACCACTGGTTGTCTTTATTATGAGAAAAATTCAAACATACTTCATTTTCGCATTAAGGAGATAAAATTTTACTTTTTTTATCTGTGCCTTTTTTTTTCCAAGATACACAAATATATTGTAAACAGTATACCTGCTGTCACGCCAAGCCTTCAAGTCTAAAGCACTCTGCTATTTCTACTTCAGTTTCTGTAAACTGAATACAGAGGAAACTGAAAGAAAATCTTTTGCACAGCCTCAGATCCTTCAGAATGTTGCTGTTACTGTTAGAGACTGACTTTTTACTGTGAAACCAATGATGTTTAATAGAATGTGTCCTTCAAGGCTGTTTTCAAATTTATTTATTTTTTTTAATATATAATTGTGCGTTGCTCTGCAACACACCACCTTTCAACTGATAGAAAATTACCACTATTTCAGAGAATCGTGATGAATGGAATCAGGCATGCAGATGTTCATGAAACCAAACAGGAAAATACAGTTAATAACAAGCTATTTTAAGCACGGTTAAAATTCCCAGCTCAGTACCTAAAAGTGTAAATCTAAAAATGTGACTGCACGCTATGGTATCTGCCGTACTAACTAATTACAAAAAGCAAACATCAGCTAGGATACTTTATCCATAACATGCAGATATACATACATATACATTGTCCATACAGCTCCCATCAACCAACCCTATTCTAGTTCTCCACAAAAAAAGTGATCACTTGTGCTAAGGCTATGAAAGAACTACTGAGAGCAGTGTCCAACAAGGGACATATACCTATGCAAAGCCTCATCCATGAAACACTATGTCTATCCAAAAATGAGCAGAAACAAGCAGAAATTCAGCCTGCACTATTTTTCTTTGCTACTCCATTCCTGTTCTGAACAAAGCTTATGACTAAACAAGAACTCAAATACAAGTCAGCACTTTCCATCAGCTTCTCCTGAAGCAAAATCTCCTTAAAAAAAATACAGGAAATTGTGAAAGAAATAGAAGAAATAACATGACCATCCAGAGAACTACCCTGAAAAGAACTGACAAAGAAAAACAACCAAAAAACAAACAAACAAAACCCAAACAGAACAAAACAACAACAAAACAGGAAATAATATAAACATATAAAGCTCACATATTTAATTGGATTATATGCTGGTCACAATAAAGAGCAGAACTCCCTTAAATTGACATTTTTGCCATCATGCACTTAATGGCACAGGAAAATGCTATTTTACAATACATGCAGAGGTAGTTATCAGTTTCACACAAAATTATTTCAACAGCGACTTTTATAACTATTTTTCCATCACAATCCATCCTCTCATCACACTAACTGAACAAATGACTTCAGGTGGTTCTGTAGACTCAGTGTGAAGGACATGACACCAGAGCACAGCAGCAGGTTTTATCCTAAGAGTCGTGTTTATTTCTAGAGACAAGAATGACATTTTTTGTTATTGAATTTCTTAAGCAAATATTTTTAACCATTGTGCAATATATTTCTTGCTAATAACTTGCCCTTCTCTATCAATCTTGGGCTAGAATCAAAGGAAAGTGTGCTTAGCAATAGCTCTTTCTTTGCAAATGGAGGTAATGTATATATTGAGTATTTAATGTGGAAAAATATAAAATGCAGCCTTTTCCTCTTCTTCACCCCTCACCTTCAGATAAATTAGAAAATGCCAAAAACTACTGGAATCATACATGATATATTTGTGTCTAGCTACAGTAACCAACCAAGTATGAGATTTAGAAAGCATGGCATAGAAAACCAAAGGTCTTAAAATCAGGTGGAAAATAAGAGTCTGCAAATTAAGATTATTATTTTCTTGGAGAGGAAAAAGGAATTTTCACCATGAAACAAGTTAAATAACATTCCAGAAAACAAACAAACAAACAAATCCCTCTACAGTACCATGGCAATTCTATGAACATATAAAGATTTTGAGTGCTTCCTTCTGGACCCCACATTTCTCTTTGGAAGTGTACCCCAGTGAGTCACTATAGCTGAAAGGCAGCAGTAACCACTACAAAGTTTTATGTGCCTATTTATTCTGCTATTCTGTAAAAATACTCTTTAGTTACCAGTATTTCCCCTTTCATGTGGTGTGTACGTTCCATTCATGAGATGGAAAAGACTATAAATGAAATCACATAGCTACATGTAGAATGCTTCATATGATGTATATCAATATCCTTGTATACAATTTCCAAAAAGAAGATACTTAACATAAATGAAGAGGGTCTGTCATGGCAACAGTTAGGCCTTTCCTTTTCCCCAAGAAGCAGTTTATTTCATCGTTAACTTCACTGACTTTATAACAGAATTGACTTTTAGTCTATCTTCAGTTACAGCTGACAGTGGTTTAAAAAACCCAACCAAACAAACAAAACCCCCACAACTTCATGGAGCAGTCAAATCTGCATTGCCAAGCAGTGCTTCACAATAGGAACAGATCTGTAAATTGAAATTACTGCTGCTAAGTAACTAGTGTCCACACAGCACATATCTCAGACTAGTGCAGTCTGCTGCTGACTATGACCTCCTGAGCTGCCACCAGTAGTGCATCCCTGCAGTGACCTTATGGGTTAGCATCACCAGGAAGAAATCCCTTTCAGAACGCTCCAGGGCTGCCCTGTGATGTGAACCAAATGAAGGTGGTGTGGAACAGTAAAAAAATTCACTGCAGAAGAGCAGTACTGGTGTGAGCTGAAATGCTAACATACACGCACTCTAGAAAAGACAACCCCCAACCCCAAAATAATCTGATCACTTCTCATTCACAGTAAATTAATACACAAAGGTTTCTACAGTTTGAGCCACTTCAGATATTGCCTACAAGAAAGCAAAAGGAGCATGTTCCACTAGAGCAAATAAATAGAGGCCCATTAAAGCAAGAGAAAAGTACTTGGTTCTATGCTCACTGTCAACTATCGCTGCACATGGTCACTTTCATTAGCAAGAAAAGGAGAATTACTGTTCTTGTACAAGAATTTCTCCTGATAGTAACCCAAGTGTTAGAAAGATTCAGTTTCATCATAGGTTTTATCACTTCTGCAACCACCTGTATAATTTTAAGTCCTCCAGCAGGAGCATTATAAAGCCAATGACATTCAGAAACAAGCTTCAGCCATCAAACTCCTAGGTCTGCTCATTGCTGGTTATGACCATGGGGGTTTCACCCGCAACAGAAACAATTCCTGAACATCAAAGTATTGATTTGATCATACAGGTGAAAGACGACATGCATATGGAAGTAGGGCTCAACAACAGACTGTTGTGCATTTATACACACATAGGTGTGAATCTTCAGATATTCCCTGTGTCCTGCACAGGGGTTCAGGCGCACTGTATCCTGCCCCTTTTGGAGGAAGGTACCAAAGTCTCTCACTCAAATCTGTTGTTGTGCAAACATGGAGTAGGTCTGTGTTTGTAGACCAATCGACCCTTCCCATCCACACCTACCACTTTGCCTCCTGGCATATAGAAGTGTAAAATTAGTCTTTGACCATAGCGAGAGGCATCACAGTCTGCAAGTATTTTCTCATTTTTCTACTCCTTGGTAGCAGTAAACTATGCAGGACCTGACATCAATGCATCAGGCAAGTTCACCAGTGAAACCAGTCCTAAATATAGCAAGTCACAATGAATCATCAAAGAAGGGTGCAGGTCAACTTCTAATATGTGTTTTCTCAAAGCTAAACAAACTACCTTTCTCCCAATCATTCACCTGCTAGTATTCATACTCCATCAAATGTTGATATTGAAGCCCCATGGAAATGACAGAGATGGATTATTGCACCACAAACTCACTCCAAAAAGATTTCCTTGACCTTTCTGGCTTAGTCAAGAGACATGTACAGTGGAGAAGCATACATGGATAGTAGTTTTTAAATACTAAGAAAACTTTCAAAAATCATTTCCAGAATCTGTTATAAATTGAAGACTGTCTTGTGGTTATGAGGGACTGAAGAGCTGTTCCAAGTGCTTTAAAAATATTCTGTTTAGATACGATAAACTGAGACAGCAAAATAAAAATTAACCTTGAAAGAACACATACTTTATGGCAAAATTTTATGTACGTGTGCACACATAACTAAATAATAAGGCAGTATGGGGAAAAAAAAAAATCCTAGGTGTTTCTATGAGCCCTTTAGATTTAGCTTGATAAAGAAATGTAAATTCTTCCTTTAAGTCTGATGGAACACTCACACTGTATTCTAACTGGCTTAAATTAAGGTTATATAAATAAATATTTACCCACAGGGAAAAAGCATTCACAATAGTAGGAGAAAACAGCTGGAATTTGTATGGCATTTTAAATGCACATTTACTTAATGCTTTCCTTGTTTAAGAGTTGACTTTCAGCCCTTCTGAAGTTCAGGTCATATTTCCACTTGACTTTGATGAAAACTAAACCAGCACTTCAAATATCAAAGAAAAAAACCTGATGTACAAACAACGAATAAGAATAAAATGAGATTTGTAAAGTTAATGAAGCAGAAACTGAAGTTTTCTTGCACTTGACAAAGTAAAGGGCTGTATTACAAAATTTCAGGTAGAATAAAGCACCTCTTCTGCCTAATATATTACAGAAATCAGACATTTAGGATAGGGTTCAGTAAACTATATTAATTTGTTCAGATTTCACATTGTAAATGTTTAGTAAATGCATGCTTAATATTTAAGGAGCAATTCTGTCTCCTTTCAGGGAGTGGAAATAACTGAGTATAAATGCAATTAATAGAGCAACATCAACAATTAAATGTATTTTGCAGTTGTTTTTTTTTTTTTCCACTTTAAAAAAAAAAAAATCTTTATCCTCAACTTCATGAAAGAATAAGGAAACTTTGTGAGCTTGCATACATAATTAAATTCCAGCATTATGCATGTATATTTTTATAAGATGCTAAAATGCTATTTTGAATATTGTAACTCCTGCTGCTCCTATTATATCACCCCTTTTAAAAGGTGTTCCATGAATTTACCTCACCTTGCTAAAGGTGTTTGAAGAGGCAATTTTCCCTTCACAGAAAGAAATCAAATAGGATACCTCTGCTTCTGACACATCCTGCTCTCACAAACTTGAATCCTTAAAAATTCCTGCAAATGTGGGTGTGACTCCTTTTAACACAGAAATAGGTTTAGTGTAACATTTGGTATGTGTTAAGAAGATGCCACTGCCTTCCCAATTATGTAGTCCCATGATGAAACATTCACTTTAATAATCCCCAAGAGCAATATTCCGCATTAAGTTAATTTTTCTCCCTGCAATCACTTTGTTTTATTGTCTGAACCTTTCTGGTTTATGTCCTGTTTTATATATCAGCGTTTAAAGTTGAAAGAAAGAAATTAATCTCTATACTTTTCAGGCAATCCACCCCCACTACAAGAAGAGCTCTGGGTTTTTTCATGTTCTCTGTCTTTTCCTTTCAATTTGTCTTTTCTTGTTTTTCAAAATTTTCCAACAAAAAAATTTTAGGAGTTTAACAGTAGCATTAAAATCAAAGCAAAATTTTTCAAGTTACATAAATATTAGAGGCCACTTTCAAAAGCATGATTTTTTTTTTTTTTAAAAGGCTCTTCATGGGGAAAATAAAATATTAATAGCTAAGTCAGTAATTATTTATTTATTTATTTTTAAAATACCTTACAGGAAGGTACTGACTGCCATAACAAAGTACAATAGGACAAGTGATGTCCTACTGTGATGTTTCTCCAGAACCCTATCTGATGCTCTTCTGTAGCAGCATCTTTTCAAAGCAGGTGTAATGATTTATTTACTAAGAAAAATGCAGACAATCCTTTTTAAACTATTTAAATGATTGCTGGTTTCTTAAAAAAAGTAATATTACATCTTTACAAATTCTTCCAGTTTATCAGAACTAGTAAAAGTCATTTGTATCGAAAGTAGTAAGAGTCAATTGTTGCCTTCCATTTTTCCTAATTCAGTAACAGAAAAACAGCCATCATCTCAGTGAGACACAGGGATAAACAACATTTAGCTGGTTCAAGCATTACAGTCCTGAAGTATTTTCTCAAATCCCAGCCAAACTTGCAGCACTGAGACGCTTGCTACTCTTGCATGCAGCTGGATCCACTGAACTCACTCATCGTACCTGATTCACACAAACAATTTTTTCTTTTAGCTTAAGGGGGTAAAAAAAGTCCTTCTGCATTTTAGCTGAGCTGCAGCCAACCATTCTCCCCTCCACCAAGTTAAAATAGCAGTACTCCACACTGCACTGCTGTGGCCCTACCTGGAGTACTGTACACAGTTTTGGGTGCCTCAGTATAAGGAGGACATCGGGCTATTAAAGTGTGTCCAGAGGATGCTAGCCAAGCTAGTGAAAGGCCTTGAGGGCAAGACATACAAAGAGCATCTGAGCTCATCTGATTTGTTCAGCTTGGAGAAGTCTAAGGGCTGTCTTCACCAGAGTCTACAACTTTCTCCAGGGGGACAGGAAAGGGAAAGGTGCTGATCTCCCCTCTCTCAGCGACAGGACACAAGGAAATGAAATAAAGCTGCATCAAGGGAAGTTCAGACAGGCCATTAGGAAAAGGTTCTTTACTGAGAGAGTAGCTGGTCAGTGGAACAGGCTCCTCAGGGAAGTGATCACAGCACCAAGCCTGTCAAGAGCTCAAGGAGCATCAGGATGATGCTTTTAGTCATAAGGTTTAGTTTTAGGTAATCTTGCAAGGAGAAAGGAGTTGGATTTGATGAGCCCTATGAGTCCCTTCCAATTGAGATATTCTATGATCCTAGGATGACTCATTGCCTTTTACAGTTCACAAGTTAGCATGTTCTGACCAAAGCTTTGGATAGTGGTAATAAGTTCCCCAGCCACCAGCCTGCATGGTAAGTTATACAATAAAGAAGCTGAAATAAAAGTGATTTGTTTTGAGTCTTTTTGTTTGTTTTTTTTTGTTCATTTGTTTTTAAACTTGCCTTCCATGCAACATTTCCCAAATTTTAAACTGCTGAAACTTAAATCTTTACTATAAGGAATTTTATAAAGAACATGCTTTCACAGTTCAACAGTTTCAGAAGCTTCTTAAATCCCACCATGTAAACTTCATTTTTAGTTTTAGCCTTCTCCCTCAATACTTTTAAACACCTTATTAGATTTGTGAAGTCTCTTTTTGGCTATTAAGAGACAAAACACCCTCCCATCAAAGTAAGGCTACCAAAACGATAAGTAAATTAAGAAGGACTCTCAAATTGCAACAGTCCATGTGGAAGCTGATATATCAAATGTTTCCTCTGTGACCTGCTCTGCAGCCTGCACATACTTTCAGCTAGTGGAGAGGAGTTCAGAAGCACTCTGCCTGGAGAACAGGGACTTCTGCAAGACAGTTTCTGAGACTGTTTTGCACAGCTTTGTAACCTAAGCTGCAGACACAAGATTTTGAGCTGTTTTGTTCAACTGATCAAAGGATATAACATTATACCATCATTTAGTCACTGGCCAGACTATTTTACATGAGTACCTGTACAAGACAGACACCCTAGGATCAGTAAGGACACACACAGGAAGCATCTGAATAACAAAACTTGCCATACAGGTGACAAGCAATGGTCTATAAATAGGCAGTGTATTCACCTGGACAAAAATGATGACTAATAAGAGGAAAGAAAACAGCATATGCAGTATCTAGGCAGAGCAGAGGAGTTTCTCATCCCCTTTGGAAAGAGCACAACAGCATAAAACCAGAAGATAATAGTATAGAATACCCAAGAAGAAAGACGACAAGAATATTTCAGTTCTGCCTTCTTTCAAACTGTTCTCAAGTTCTTATCACCTTAACCTCAGCAGCTAGGAACCATCAAAGACCATAAACCATCAGTGCTTATACAGGAGCTCCCTATAGTTAGCGCCATTGCATGGTATATTCACAGCTAACTTTCAGTATAATTTTTAAAACAGTTGTGTACATCATGATGATGATTAATATGAAGAAATGACTACTAGAAAAATGTGTTACTAATGTATAAATTTAGAACTAGCCCAATTTGTCAGTTGTCGTTACCGACACCCGATCC
>NW_008627741.1:0-3683 GCF_000691845.1 Merops nubicus
GGGGCGAGCGCTGCCCGGCACAATGCACAGTGTGTCCTGGCAGCGGGCACCGGGCAGGCGGGGGCGATGGGCACGGCCAGAGGGCAGCCTGGCTTCCACTCACTGACTCACAGCGTCACTTGGGTTAGAGAAGACCTTTAAAATCCTCACATCCAACTGTAAACCTAACACCGACATGTTCACCACTAACCCGTGTCACTCAGCACCACATCTCTACGGCTTTTCAGTCCCTCCAGGGATGGGGACTCCAGCACTGCCCTGGGCAGCCTGGGGCAGGCCTGACAACCCTTTCAGGGAAGAAATGGTTCCTAATGTCCAAACTAAACATTACCTGAAGCTCAGGGAAGAAATGGTTCCTAATGTCCAAACTAAACATTCCCTGAAGCAACCTGAGGCTGTTTCCTCTCATCCTCTCGCTTGTTACTGGGGAGAAGAGACTGATCCCCACCTCACTATAACCTCCTTTCAGGGAGCTGTAGAGAGCAAGGAGTCCCCTGAGCCTCCTTTGCTCCAGACTAAACAACCTCCAGTCCCCTGGCCAACCCTCACAAGACTTGGGCTTTAGACCTTTCCCCAGCTTCACTGTTCTTCTTTGGACATGCTCCAGCTCCTCAATGCACTTCTTGGGAGTGAGGGGCCCAAAACTGAACCCAAGACTATGCCCAAGACAGTCTCCAACCATCATATCACTCACAAGTCCTTCTCTGTTAACAAACAACAGGTCCAATGGGGTGCCTTCCCTAGTTGGCTCATTCACCAGCTATGTAAGGAAGTTATCTTCCACACGTTCCAGGAACCTCCTGGACTATGTCCTCTCCACTGTACTGTATTTCCTGCAGCCATGTGTAAGTTGAAGTCTCCCAAGGGACCTTTAGAGACCTTTTTCCAACCACCCTGCGATGGGTAGGAACTTCTTCCACTAGACCAGGTTGTTCAAAGCCCCTTCCAACCTGTCCTTGAATACTTCCAGGGATGGGGTATTCACAGCTCCTTTGTGCAACTTGTTCCAGTGTCTCATCACCCACATAGTAAGGAATTTCTTCCTTATATCTAAATCTACCCTCTTTCAGTTCAAAACTGTTACTACTTGTCCTATCATTACAATCTCTGATAAGAATCATAGAATGTCTGGGCTGGGAGGGACCTCCAAAGGTCATCAAGTCCAATCCTCTTGCAATAAGCAGGGACATCTTCAACTAGATCAAGCTACTCAGAGCCTCATCCAGCCTGATCTTGAGTGTCCCCAGGAATGGGGCCTCCACCACCTATCTGGGCAACCTATTCCAGTGGTCTATCACCCTCATATTGAAGAAGTCCTGTCAGCGACCCTAGTAAACAGCCCCTCACCATCCTTCTCATCACCTCCCTTGAAAGGGTACTGAAAGGCTGCAAAAAGGTCTCTCCAGAGCCTTCTCTTCTCAGCCTTTCTTCCTAGGAGAGGGGTTGCAGCCTCTCAGTCACTCTCGTGGCCCTCCTCTGGACCCTCTCTAGGTCCATGCCTTTCTTGTGCTGGGGCCGCAGAGCAGGCTCAGCACTGGGGGCTCCCAGCCCGCTGGCCGTGTTGCTGCCCTGTGCTGGCCCCGCCGTTGCCCTGGTCTCGGCTCTGGCGCTTGCCTTCGGGAGCATGTTGCCCAGCCCACGTGCACATTCCTCTCATTCCTCATGCTTGCTGCAGCCCCGGGAGCCCCACGGGCTGCCAAGCCTGCCTGATCTCCCTGCTGGTCCCTCCAGAGAGTTTCAGCACTGATCTCCCCCACCTCCGAAGGCAACCCTGCTCCTGACACCTCTGCAAGCTCCTGCTCACCTGTGGGGACACCCTGCCGGGGCTCGTCCATCACCCTCCAGCTGGGGTTGGCTGGGCCACCGTCCTTGGGGCAGCTGGTGGCACCACCCACCCCACACCAACCTCGGCAGGACAGAGCAATGTCCAGGCAAGCCACAGAGGAGTCCTCTGCTCACACAGACACTGCAGGCTCACGCCGGGCCAGTGCATCTCATCTCACCTCTGAGAGCAGACCTGTCTGAACCCCAGACGGGAACACCAGGATTTGGCTGCTGTGCAGGATCCCTTGGGCTGCACAGGATGGAGTCCCATTCCCTCTTCACTCACACGCTCTGACTTTCCCCAGCCTCCAGGACCAGGACTTGGGACCAGCTGTGTCTCACTGTGCTATGGGCTGTGCACATCTCTGCAGAGCATCTCTGCAGAAGAGCAACACAGCACCTGCAAAATAAAACCCAAAATGTCTAGGCAGAGGTGTCACAGACAAGGAGGTCTTTTAGGGATGGACATTTACGTCAGAACAGGCAATGCCAGTGCCACCACAGCAGTGATTTGTTTGCATTGATGGCTCTCCCTGACAGCCATGCTGCATCCCAATGCATAAGACCTTGAGCTTCTCCAGAGTAGTGAGTAATTACCCCAGTGAGTCCCATGCTGTGACAGGAGGGCTGCCTGGCACCTCTGCAATACCCCTAAAGCAAAGCATGAGGAGTAGCTAACTTTGGGACAGGCTGTGCCAGGATGGAGTCCATGTTCATGGAACTGGCTGGGAAATTTCTAACAAAAGTGAAACCAAATCAAAACTCTTTGCAGGGAGGTTTGCACTGAGTGATGTTCCTGTGCAGTCCTGGCCAGGCACCAGACCACCTGCCCAGGAGAAGGCTGAAAGAGTGGGGATTTCTAGTCCTCATCAGGAGAAAACAGACGCCAAAATGTTGGGATTGCTTGGAGAAGGGACCATCCTCCTCATCCTCTTTGCTGAAGCTTACCCATCTTCCTGAGCCCCAAAAGTTAGGGTACAAAACGCTGTGGCTCTCTCCTGTCATGCTAAAGTCAAGCTGATGCTTCCCATGCAAAGCTGCACGGCTTCTGGGACCTGCATGAAGGTGAGCTGCTGGGACCGGCTGGTGCTGCTCTCCCTGTGGCAAGGACACTGTCTGTTCCTGCTGCACACCAGCCCTGAAAGCTCCACATTTAGAAAGCTCCTCCAGTCGACCTAGGGATGCTCTGAAGGTGCAGGAACTGGAGGAGGAATTGAGATCCAGGCACAGCTTTTGACCTGCCTGTACTCAGAGCACACAGCCAGAGTGTCTGTGATGGAGTCAGGCACATCTTTACACAAAAGCTGTGGCACTTTCAGGCCCACGTTGTCAAAGAGGTCAGTGCTCAAGCAGGGCAGGTGTTTTCAGCAAAGCTTTTTGCTTCAACTCAGAATGCTGTTGGTTTTAGCAATACTTGCTCACCATCTAGTGTCATATTCTTCCAGCCGAGGGAAAATAGTATGTGTTTTTTATAAAATCAATGGAATGTTAGGTTTAGTATTCTAATAAAAAATGTCTTCATTTGTGGTTTTGAAATTTCTTTTTGCTTTTAAGTTTACCTAGACAACTTCATGATCAAACCCACTCCTCTACAGGCAAATGTATAAACCTCCTGTTTGACCTGAAATTGAATCTCCTTTTGGCCAACAAGCCACAGCTCTCCCGTTCCACTCCCTACCCTCCTGCTTACCACCCCTGGATCTCCCCTGGAGAGCCCCATTGCTGCTGCTGATGCCCCTAGCCTGGCCTCCCTGGAAAAGCCTGGTCATGAGTACAGAAGACATCTCCCAGGGCCCTCAGCTGGTGCCGGCTGCGGGTCTCTGCCTGTGCCAGCTCTTCAGGGGAGAGCTGCTCCCTTG
>NW_008627741.1:3717-3988 GCF_000691845.1 Merops nubicus
GGCCCATGCGGGTGGGCCAGCCTCTGCAGGGGGAGCACCAGCCATGCTTCCCTCCCCAGGGCACGCGACGGGCAGCAGTGCAGCTGCCCGGGCACCCTTTTTCTGGGGGATGTAGCTGCTATGGACACCGTCGGTCTCCAGGGCTGTCACACAGCAGCACCCTGCCTGGATCCCAATCCACTCTCCTAAATCCAGCGTGCCTTCTGTGATTCTGCCTGTCCTTCCTCTATCACTTCCCGGGTTCTATCAGTTCCAAACCGAACCTATCCTC
>NW_008627742.1:0-26876 GCF_000691845.1 Merops nubicus
TCCCTGAGCCTCACACTGGTCACCAGCTCTTCCCTGTTGGGGAGAACAAGGTCCGGCATATTTTTGGTAGTGTAGAATTTTCAAAAACATGGTGTGCAGTAAGTAATGCTTCCTGATCTTTATTGTGCCACCATCAACTCCATGAAAAGTGTGGAACTATGCCAGCAAGAATCAGATGCATTGGCTTTTAATTTTATCAAGTAAATAGGAACCAATTGACCTTTTCTGTGCCATACTTCTAATAATACCTCCTTTATTTATCTAAGAGCTTTCTCCATAGCTTTTAATTGCAGTTGTGCTGTGTTTTTACAGACCACAGTACTTTCCTTCATAATTTATAGTGTTACTGCACAATTAAATGAACTCCATGGATTCTCTAGATTTCCTAGGGAATACTTTTCCTTTTTTAGTGAAGAGATACTGGAATGCACTGTACATATCTCACAAAGCAGAGGGTTTCTTTTAAATATTTTGCTGGAAAATGAGGTTACTTTATAATCCTTTAAGTGTTTACGAATGCAACTATTTGGCTGGGAGGAAGACACATTCCAAAATATCACAAATAAGTTAAGGAATAAAAAATACCATGTGCCCTGATCAATGGATTACCTTTTATTTTTTTTCCCTGGGAATGCTAATACACACATATATATTTGCCATGGTAACCAGACCACTTTAAATTTCACATACAGGCTTTTCTTCTCTTTGTTTCTGAGTGTTTGAAAATAAAATGAATCACTAGGTTCACAGATGTTGAAGTTTTATAATGAAGGGCTTCCAAAAACAATTCCTGCAGTTTAGAACTGTCACAACCTGAAACTTCTCAAAAAGGAAAAATGTCTATAAGCAATTAGTCTGAAGCCATTCATTGGTCCTAGACTTCAAATAAAAGAGCCTGGATGCAGTAGAAAGTAAAAATTTATATGAGTATTTCATCTCTGCTCATAATGGCATCAGTCTTGTGCAGTTTTAACTGGTAATGAGCAGGCAGGGAGCAGGTGGTGCAACACTGCCCATTTAAATAGCGTGTGGTAGCTTTCATTCTGTGTAGAGGAGATTGTCTGAAATGTCCTTAAAATGCCCATGACTAAAAGGCTGGCCAGTTCTCCCAAACATGTAAGTCTAGAAATAAAATACAGTATAAAATATATCCCATTGCTTTTAATGTAATGTTTATCTCTTAGGAAAAATAAAAATTATAAATGGGGATTTTCCAATGTCACACAGAAGTATTGAGAAGTTTAATTATTTAGTACATGAAACAAATCAGTATTCCATGTACTTTAAATTGGATTTTTATTTTTTTTAAATATCTTGTAGTGAGAGCATAATCATTCATTAGCCATTTTTTGTTGAACTATCAGTGTAATAAATGGCTTTTGTGAATGGAGACTCTGCATTCCCTCAGCTCCATTTTTCTAAAATTAAGCTTTTTCAGTTAAATATACTCTGTCAGTGCACTACATTTAAATTTCTTTATACTTCCTGTGTATTAGCTTTCAAACAGTTGCCATGATCTGACCATACCTGGAGCACAGGTAACATTTCCAGTCATGTTGAAATAAATGCACTTGACTTACACATAGCATGTACCTATGCTGACTTCACTGGTAGACCTGTTTGGATTTTTTTTTTTTCTCTAAAACTTTCTGTATTGTATCCATAATCAAAATGTCTTTTGAAAAATCTAAGCATATGTGAGGTTCAGCAATTGGAGCATATATTTAAAAAAAAAATAATTATACCAACAAGGAAACACTGTTTTCAGCCATTGGCTGAAGTTTACAAAGGCCTGAAGTCATGTGTGATTTTTCTCCTGAAGATAATGGGCCTGGAACTATACTCAGGCAAATACAGACTTTCATGCTTTTTATTTTGTATGCATTCTGTCTAATAACAATAGACATCTATCTATTGTCATATTTCAGGCAGCCCGTTGTGGATGTCAGAATCTTCCAGGTAATTTCCTTTAGAAAGAGAAAACAGGGATATGTAGCTGGATATTTTCTGCTCCTCTAGCTTGTTTTATTCATGCTGCATAGACGGGAGGTCACAAACAGCAGAGAGGGTAACACTTTCCTGACTCTTCAGCTGTGACATTAACCCTGCTCCTTAACAAGTGGTTCTGCCACAAGACAAGATTTTGGTTGCAAACTCAAGGGCAAAGAGCAGATTCCTTTGATCTAACCCAAAGGACACTGTATGACAATACAGTCAATGACATTATATTTCTTCAAATATATATTCACCACAAACATTCAGAAAACAATTTGTAAAATGGTGCAAGCTTCTAACTCCTACTAATCTTTTATTCCACATGTGTATACGTTTTTTTATCTGGTTGAAATTCTCCCCATCTCTTGCTAGTTTATCAGGATTCTTTTTCTGCCTAACCTTCATTGATTGTCTGCTCAATTTTCTGTTCTTTTTTTTTTTTTTTCCTCCTCACATTGTCGCTAACTCTTTGCCACTCAATTATTCCAGTTTTTTATTTCCAAATCACAGCTGTCTAGGTCAGTCTGAAACAGGCACCAGCATCCTTTGGCATACTTTAATTATTGTGCTGAAAGTAGGTGAGATATCTCTGGACCAAATTAAGCAGTGTTTTAAATCATAAAGTGAGACCTGAATCTGATTGTCCTGTGGATTTAGATCAGTGCAACATCCCTGGAATCATACCTCTTTTATTGTCATTTAAGAAAGTACTGAATTAGATGCATCATCAATAAATGTAGCTTATAGCTTTGCTCTTGCAGGGGATTATAGAATGTAATCCAGAGACAATCATAAGAAAGGCAGTTACAGCCTTCCCTCCATTGCCATCTCCCTACCAGTTGTACTTTACAGAAATGACAATACTTCTTGGTTTTACCACTGTAAATGAGATCTAGATCAAATTTATAATTCCCACATTTTTCAACCTCCCTTCAGTAGTTGTGTTTTTGCCTAAATTTAGAAGCAGATTTTGATTCTAGCAGTGTTTAAAATCTTCATATGAGAGTTAGAAAGGATAACAGGTTTGGGGAGTACATCTATAAAATTCTCCTTAAGTGATTCCACTGGACCAAAGAGAGTAACTGCATAGAAAGGCACTTCCAACGGCAACTAAACAATTTTAGCCTCCCATTTTCAGACTTGCTTTAAATGTCAAGGATTTGCTCTTCTCTTGTAGACCACAGATATAAAAAGTGTGTGATCAAGACTTAGTCTTTAATTTCAGTTATGATTTACAATTTCTGCAGCAAGGGAGGATAAATTATTCCTCTCGGTCAGCTGCCTTTCATTTTTTGATGTTGAGAGTTATTGTCTTGCATCCTAAGGAAATGAGGCCATATTCTGAACATGATTTTAAGAATATCAGTGTATTATTTACTTTTTAACCCTTTTACATGTGGCAAAACACAAACCAGAAAACTGGCAAAGAACTTGATCTTGAAATAAAAAAAAAAAAAAAAGAAAGAGCAAAAATAAACTTTGCATGGGCAAAAAAAGACTACATATATTGCAAATAAGAAAAGATTTGAAAGGGATTCAGGCTTTGACAGTGTTTTTATACAAACAGCATGGAAGGTTCTACTATTCAAATGTGATATTCCTTACATTGCCAGATATGAAGCACAAATGGTCCTTAAAAGAATTATATTTTACACTGGAATTTATTGATATAAAGACAAAGTAGATTGTCTAAAGAAACCAATAAAAGTTCTCCATGCTGTCCTCTTTTGTTTCTTTCAGGGTTTTGTTTGGGGAGTTTTGTCTTTTTTTTTTTTTGTTTTTTGTAACAGAGCACTAGTTTTATCCTGGAAATCAGCTAGAAGGCTAAAGTACGCTGGTATTTGGCAGGCCTAAAAATGTTTCCTGCTGCTGGTTGTTTCAATAACCAAAAAGACTGTCAAAAATCAGTTTGATGACTAAGAACAACTTAAACTGCAGGCACTTTAAATTTGCACAAAACACTACTACATCCAAAAGAAGCACTCATCTTCTCACCCCAGCCCCTTTTTCACACCTCCGTACCACTGCCTCCATTAGTGTGGCAGAAGTGTTTGTGCAATCATAGACCAGATAATAAAATTTAAACTAACTCAGGAAACTAAATGCTTGAACCTAAGTCCATACACTGAGTCACCTCACTGTGTCTCCACCAAAGTGCCTGTGGAATTACAGCCTAAGGCAGGATCATCACTCATTTAAGAAGCTGCAGTGCCAGAAGGGTGGGTGCTTTTAGGCTCTGGAACACAGTGGGTGTCAAGAGAAACCTGAGCAATAGACCTAAAGAGGAGCATCCCAGTAAGCTGGCAGTGAATTACAAGGGTAGTATGGCTGGTCCTCAGTTTGAGCCCTTTCCTGTTCACCCTAAATTGATTTCTATGGAACTGTTTGAGTTCCTCTGCATTAAGCTCCACAGTTCTCTGAGGGTAATGAGCTTTTGCCAAGGACTAGATCCAAGTTATCTGGCCAGTTCACGCCACGCTACTTAATCTGGTAAGAGGCCCCTAACCATAGCACTGGAGTCATCTTCCACATGCATCTAAGTGGATCTGCTTGAACCATATTCTGCCTGATTGGGCTTATAGGTTGTCCTGCCCATGCTGGAGCAGGCTAGAGATGTCTGTGGTCCTTTGTATCCTCCCTGGCTGGGTCACCACGCACCCAGTGAGACTAATGTATCAACAACTGCACAGAGCTTCACTTGCATGAATAATCCTGCCAGAACTAAACTGGCCTCCCCCAGTGCCTCTGCATCTGTGGCACAATTAATCTGTCAACTAAATAAACTGTCCACAGATAACAAAGCACTGGCTGTGCACAGTGGAAAATGAACATATAGAGCACACTGTATCATGGTAGCGTAAGGACAAGTAATGATTAACAGGTAGGTCTTCCTTTCACTGTAATTTGCAAATATGCGTTGTTAACATCATAACTGAAATTGGTGGGCAGAAACAGATTCCCTAAGCTTGAGTTATTGTAACTAATCAGATGTGTAACAGGCTAGGAAAATTCAGGCTAAAGTTGTGTTCATTACAGACATGGTTTAGCAACAGGTATAACTGCAGCATCGTCTGTAAGTGAGAAAAATTCTGTATTTCACAGGACCTGTGCCATAAGCCCTGCAAAAGCTGGTGGAAAAGCAGCTTTGTGCACTGGAAACCAGTCCATTCCTTGCCCTGGATGTCAGTGAATGGGCTGAGCAAATTGTATTTTAGGGGAGAAAGCAGAGAAAACCTTCTCAGAAATACAAAGTCACCAGAACTCGTTAGCTCAGAGTGGACAGTACTGGATTTCCAGAGCAGGCAGGTATTTGCAGAGTGCTGAGCAGAGAGGAGCTAACCAAACAAGGCTTGTCCCACGAGTGCCAGCAGGTGGCTTTTCAGCTAGTATTAAAAAAAATTTCTGATGACCAACACACGTAAGGGGCTATTTAGATATGGACAGAAACAGCACCTGCTGTGTTTCAAAGAATAATGAGCTGAGTAAAGCAGGGGGTAAATGGTGTTGTCTGTTATCTAGATGACATGCTAGTAACTGGGAAGATTTTAGATTAACATTTATAAAACCTAGAGAAAGCTTGAAAGAAATAGAAAAGATGTGATTCTAAAGCTAACAAAGATTAGTGTGCTCATTTTTGTTGGACTTGTCCTCCCCCCTACACCTCCAAGCTAGGTAACATAACATATGGGCTGAAAATTAAGCCAATAAATCTTTGAAAAAATTATAAACCAGTATACATGGAATATAAATAGGACCTTTAAGAGTTCTGCAGGGTTGAGCTGTAGGGCTATGTGGGGAGCTAGGTGCTGGATGCCATAGGAGGGTGGAGGGAAGAGTCTGGTAGATTTGCAGGGCATTGTACACTGTGGAATGACCTGTGAGAGTACATTTTTTAAAATATGTTTGTTAAATTTTGCTATTCACAAGAGTGAGAGCTGCTTCAGATGTTAGATGTCCATGGTACACCCTAGAATGCTCTGCTGCTTTGATAGGACTACAGAATAATTGTGGCAAATGTAACAATGTTAATTGACTTGATATCAGTTCTTACAAAGAAAAAGAAAAGTGAAATGGCCTGACCTGTGGATGGAAGAAAAGAATGATTTTTGAGGATGAAACTGAATAGTTCGATTTACATCAAAATGACACATTATCCAAAATCACAGTGTTCAAAAACTCTCTTCCAGGAATGGAGCTGCAGCTTTAGATATCTATAAATCATGAAAACATGTTACATTTCCTTTCATAATATTAGCAAAAAGTAGGAGAAATTATTAAAAAAAGAACTCAGACTAAGGATTATTAAATTTCACACAGAAAAAGTTTTTTTTTCCTGCTCACAACAAAAATGACAAAGAGTTGGTAAAAATACTTCAAAGATGCACATTCCCTAGCTGGTGACATTGAAGAGCCTGGATCTTACCAGATCATTTTAAAGATCATCAGAAAGATATGCTAATCTAGAGTTTCTGTCTGAGCTGCCATTTGTTCAAGGAAAATGTTCATAGGCAAAGAGATGCTCCACTTCCTAAATGACCTCTTTATTACAGTTAAAAATACTGCACTATAAATAGGAAAAGCCTCTGTACCAGTTCAGAAAATTACTTTTGCATACTCTAACTAACTCCATCGTATAACAAAAGGGAAACTTTATTCTTTCTAATTCAGGAGACTGGATTAGCCAGCGAAAATGCTGGCTGAGGACTAAATGTAATAAAACCAAATATATCTACAAAAAAAATTATGCCAAGTCAGTTCAAATAGGAAATAAAAATGAAAGAAGAAGGAGGAATACATTGAATCAATATATAGAAGAGGCAAGGAGCAGGTCTGACCACCCATCAGAAGATGGCACAGTATTAACAAATGGCATCATGCCAGCTGTAGCTGAAACCAAACTGCTGAACTCTGATTCTTCAAGGAAACACTATGTGGAAGTGGCCAGGCAAAGCAGACATGATCTCTCAGTGCCTGGAATATGGTATCTGTGATAAGAGTCTTTGCTGTTAACACCTCAAAAGTGTTTGGAAAGTTGTTTTATAAATGTCATTTCAGAGAAATGTCTGTGATTGGCTCTGGACTAATTTCAGACATTCTCCCAGCAGCATGCAGTAATGGTCCAGCTTTGAATGAGTTAACAGGGCAATTTGGCCAAACACACAAATAAGGGCAGAGGAAAAATAGACAATCCCACAAGGTGACAGCCCAAATTTCTTGTAAGAACCAAGATTTGCCATACTATCTCCTTCTCAAAAGTCTTAGCCAAAGTTTGTGTTCTGCATTTGATTTCCTAAAAAAACAAAAACCAGCCATGACCACTTGAAAAAGTTCAGTGCACGGTGTAGTTGTACATTTCACACCATTGGTTCCACAGTGACACAAAGCAGGGTAGAAGAGATAGAGAACAGGTTTAGGAAATATGTGTATTGAGAGCAGTGGTGCATTAGGGAAAAGGAGAAGATAACAAAGGTGAGGAAAGGCCAGCTGTTATCAAAAAAAAGCTTAGTTACAGGGCATAAACCTGGAAGTAAATTGAATTGATCATAGTTTTCATTGACCAGGAAAAAAAGAAGATAACATAAAAAAAAAATACCGTACAGCTCTAATCACAGAAAATTTTCAGACTTTCATTAAACCAGCTATATATTTTGTATGATTTTTGTGTTTAAGTTTTTTACAGAATTTACAAGGAAGGTTGTGCAGTGGATTTTTTTAAAGAAAATATTGTGATATGATTCCTAGTTCATGGACTAGCTTCATTTTCTCAGAATAGGGCATTTTAAGTACCTCTGTGATTGAAGTTTTAGTTTCAGCCATGATTTAAGCTTCTGCAGTAACATAGGTCATGCTGTTTCTCCCAGTTGTTTTCCACTTCCCTGGCAGTGTTTTACAGATGAAAAATAATATGCTGATCAGTAGCTGCTTTCAGGAAGGAGTGCTGAAACTTTTGATTTCATATCCTCACACAAGCGAAAGCATAACAAAGCTAGAAGGAATATGTAACACCTATTGCTGCGGCTCTGATGGTAGAATCACAGACCCATTTTACTTCAAATAAAAAAAAATAAATTTTAATTACCCTTGACACTAATCACATTCAAGGCCTTTGAGGATGAAAGTCAGCTACAGCCATGGAAAGCAGCTGTAACCTCACTTTTCTTGGTGAGACTGTTTTATCCAGCATAAAAAGGAATAATTTGCATCTGAGATTATGGAAGGATGCTGAATCCTCCATTGACAACTTCATGCCTTCTAATTCTAGAGGTGGCAGAAGTATCCCTTCTCTCTATGTAAAAAAATGGCACTCCCTCCTTATCTGAAAAAAAAATAGACTGGAGCAGGTAAAAATACATGACACATCCTTGCATTTACCTTGGTGAGCCTCAGCTGTGGTCTACAAGAACAATTTTCAGAAAGAAGTGCCTGCCTGTAATGCAACAGCAATTGTTCTTTTTCCCCCTAGAAACAGTTCCTGGTTCAAGCAGGCAGGCAAATATAAGCATTCCTTTCACAGCAAAAAACATGCTCTCAGCGGTGCTCAGGTAGGCAGGCAACCAGGCATGAAACTGAAAACACTCAGGCATAGACAAAACAAGTGCACACAAATGCAGCCTCTCCTTACTGGGGGGGAAAAAAAAAAAAAAAGAAAAAAAAAAAAAGATAAAGAGGTTGAGGGGCATAGATCAGATCTCAGATCAGCTCCTGCTGGCTTGCTTGGGTTTTTTTCATATTCTCAAAAAGTTTCCAGCAAAAGCAGGAAGATAATTGAGTCATCCCAGCAGCGCCAGCATTTCCCATCGCCAGAGGAAGGAGTCGTAGCCTCATTGTGTCACACGGTGTCGCCTCTGACCCCTGCTCCTCAGATGTCTGCGCACACGGGTGGGCTGCAGGTCTTACCAGCACAGACTGGAGTAGCACTGGGTATCGACCTGGATCTCTGCAGAATCCAGATGCCTCACAAAGGCAGCTGAATGGACCTTTGTCATCTGAAGATTCATTAAAAAGGAATAATAGGGCATTCTTCCTTGAACAGAGAGCCGGCAGGGGATGATGGGAGCACCTGGATGGAGAGGACTAGAATGGCCCAGAAGAAAGGAACAGCAGAGAAAGGGACCAGTGCAGTGCCAGCCTGGGATCTCCTCAGCATTGACCAACAAGCAGTTTTATATCTACTGAGCCTTAAAATCCCTGGCTAGTAACAGCTTTTAGAGGGGAGGAGTCGAGTGAACTACTAATTTGGCACCCTCCATGTCACAAGATAGTAGAGAGGCTGAATTGTTTCATAATCCCATTTTCCCCGAGAAAACATCCCCGGAGGGATCCCTGTTGTACCATCCCTGTTGAAAGGAATTATGAAAGCACCTGTACAGACATTTTGTGTATTTCACATATCTCAGGTTTGGAGTGTAAACAACAATAAGAAATTACTACCATGAGCAGAAAAGCACAGTATCAGAATAAAGAAAACGTGTCTGCCAAATGAGTTTATTCATCAACAAATTACACATTTGCCTGGCTGTCATGAGAGCCTAGTTCTCTTCAGAGTGACACCTTGGTGTCAATATTTTTCTTTCAGAGAATTATCTGCTTTCTTGTCAAATTAGTTCAGTTTATCAGTCAAAAGAAAATATTTCTGGCAGACATGGAAACACATTTTGGGAATTGAAAATCTAGCTGAAATCTCTCTGATTCATATTGCATATATATTTATTTTCTCTCTCTTGCTTCTGTCTTGGTACCGAATGATTCTTATTTTCACAGACTTTGGGTGTCCCTCTGGTTCTCTGGAACAGGAAGAACAATAACTATATCTCTTCTTTTCCTCCCAAGCCCAGAGATAAAACTGCTTGTTTCTGTTTATTTGCTTGTGTTTGTACATATTTATATGATAAGGGGCAAATGCATGTCTCATGCATGTGTAAATAAATTATTGAGGGAAAATAAGCTAAGTGTTATCTTTTGTTCTGAAAGCTTTTAGAGTAATGTGGATATTCTTATCTTGTGCAGAAAAGGGCATGATAATGTCCATTATCCTCTGCAAGTTTTGTTCCCTGAACACACCAGCCTGGTGGTGTTTCATTGTTTCAGAGGGCGGTAAATGTAATCAGAGGCAATGGTTAGCACAGAGCATGCAATTTCTCAGCAGGCAGGTTTTAAAATTTAGAAATTTAGTTAAACTCCCTGATGAGAATTAATGGGAAGCCAGAACAGAGAAGTGAGAAACAAGGCAGCAGGTTTATGGTCCAGAGACAAAAAAATCTGTGTCCCATCCAGACCTGAGGCCAAACTGGGATGTGCCAGCTCATGGTCAGGATTGGATACCATTTCTGCTGGTTTATTTGTGATAGTCTGATCAGGAGGTGAGAGTTTATCGTATCTGTTTAGGAGAGAGTTAATTTAAAGCTGAGCAGGTAATGGCCTTTTTTTTTGTGCTGTGTTTTTATCATCAGATGAGATGTTGAAAATCTTTGATGCAGTCCTGTTAAGGCAGGCTTCAGAGCCAGTGAAGATGGCCCTGGTTGTTGTCCTGCCTTCCAGGTCTTATTTTGTGTGAATTAAATTGAAAAGAAAAAAAAAATCTGGTTCAGTTCTTCTTTCAGACCTTCTCTTCTTTCAAAACCCAGAGACTGTCTGTAAGGCCACCCCATGCGTGGGTGTTAATCTCTGAGCTTTGTTCTCAGGGGCACAGAAGCAACAAAGAGGCAAGCAGTTCAGAAGTATTTGGCAAGCTGTTATTTAGCCAACAGTTTTAGACATTCTGAATGAGTCTGAAAAGAATCTAGCGCACTCATCTACAGCAAATTTGTGGTCTATTGTTTGTTCATCTGAACGCTCTCTGTGCACATGTAAGGTTATACCAGTTCAGACCAAGACTGAACAGAACACAGTAAGAGGTATCAACACAGAGTCTACTTGCCATTAGCTTCTGTAATGCAGAGCTGTGGAATCTCAGATGCAGAAATATCTCCTGTGTCAGGACTGGTGGAGAGCAAGAGTCCATGGTCCTTGTCCATGGACAAGTCATCTGATGCTGGTAAGCTCTGTTCTGGTCAGATAGGTTCCAGCTGAGGCAGTTCCTCAGCTGCCACTAAATTCCTGTGTGGCAGGAATTTAGTGTCAGGATGGGGTGGCAAGGGGAGCTGTAGGGGTGGTTTCTGTGAGTAAACACCTGAAGCTGCTCCCATGTCAGACAGAGTCACTTTCAGCCAGCTCCAAAACAAACCTGCTGTGCCCAAAGCTGAGCCCATCAGCAATGCTGGTGGTGCCTCTGTGGCAATGTATTTCAGAATGAGTAAAAAATGCTGCACAGCAGCTGTGAGAGAGAGAAGTGAGAAAAAAATGTGAGAGAAGCAGCCCTGCAGACACCAAGGTCAGAGAAGGAAGAGGAGGAATTACTCCAGGCACTGGAGCAGAAATTTCTCTGTAGCCCCTGGAAATTATTATGGTGAAGCAGGTTGTCCTCCTGCAGCCCATGGAGGAACCCATGACACAGCAGATGGAGATATCCTGAAGGAAGGTGCCACCTCCTTGCAGTAGCTGTGGCTTATGAAAGACCCACACTAGAGCAGTGTGTTCCTGAAAGAACTGTCCCCCCCCCCAGAAAGAACACATACTGGAGCAGTTCTTGAAGAACTGAAGTGCATGGGAAGAATCCATGCTGGAGCAGTTCATGAAGGACTGTATCCCATGGGAGGGACATCACACTGAGGCAGAGAAAGAGCATGAGGAGGAAGGACTGGCAGAGAAGAAACGTTATGAACTGGCCACATTCACCACCACCCTGCACCACTCAGGGTGGAGAGGTAGAAGAATCAGAAGTCCTCCTGACCTATTTTGAACCGTGAGCTTTTTTGATGTATTTTCTCCCCCTGTCCTGTTGAGAAGTAGGAGTGAGAAAGCAGTTTGGTGGGCACTAGGTGCCAGTCAAGGTTAATCCACCATATTCTGGATTCCAAATGATGTTCAAACATGTTCCAGGCATGCTAGTTTAGATGTTACTGACCCAGTGCTGTACAAATATGACTGCATTCAAAGTGGCATTAGAAACAGAATTTAATTACATTCAGGTGGCACTGGGGCCACCAAAGTCCAACTAGATCTTATTTAGCCTGCAGATGCAAACTTGGCTTAAAATACCTTGCACAAATGCTATTTAATTTACAAAAAATGAAGGCCTAGCTGCACGTCTCAACAGACCTTTTGTAAATAATTGCAATATCCGGTAATTGAGATTCTTCAAAAAAAATACACTGAAGCCTTATAATACACAATGTAAATAAATATAATTATTAAAAACTGTGTGGAGCTACAGCAAAGCTGAAGAAGGAGGCTGACAATTAAATGAGAAAAAGAATCAAGGGGAATTCAGTATTTCATTCTAAAAATCCAGTCATGATTTCAGTACTATGTCACATCATCTGCTTCATCTTAGAATCTCATTAGGAAAGTTAGTCTGGAGCAAGAAAAAAACAGGGTAACAATTCACAAATACCATTAGCCAATCAGTATCTCACTAGCTTCTGACTGCTAATAATAACACCTTTTAATTTTTGGGGGGGAGAAGTCAATTGACAATGACACTGAGCAAAACTGAAGGTACAATATTGATGATACCTGGGCACATTATCTGCCTTGGGTTGGTTAGGCTTAGAATTTCTAGGACAAAATCTCACTTTTTTCAGTCTTAAAGAGTTTTTGTTATTATTTGTGCAATATTCCCAGAGGACATAACTAGGAGCTCCATATTCTCTCTATAAATACAAAACAGTCTTTGCAGATTAGGTACCTCAAACCTTGCAGCAACAAAAAGCACAAGAGAGGTCAATGAAAGAGAGGGGAAATAGAAGTGCAAAGGACTATATTCAGACTACATATCTCATGATACTTCAACCCAAGGAGAACTCTGAGAGTCCACCTGCTGTTAAGAGCTACAAGCTCATTATGTAATCATAGAACTGTAGAAAAAAAATGTCACTGGTTCTTGTCTGGTCCAGCCTGCTCGAAACAGGGCTAACTTTGAAGTTAGGTCACACTGCTCATGCCCTTTGCAGGCAAATTCCAAATATATCCAAGGGCAGAGACTCCACAGCCTAGCCGTCTTGGTGGCCCTCTGCCAGTTTACCAATGTCTCCCTTGCAACAGGAAGTCCAAAATGAGACACAGTACACCAGATGCAATCTCACAATTGCTGAACATAGGTCCATAATTACTTATCCTGATGGCTAAACTCCTGGTGATGGAGCTCCTGCATGTTGTTAGGAAGAACATACTGCTGACTCATGTTCAGCTTGCCCACTGAGACACACAGACTGTTCTCTGCAAAGGCACTTTTTCAGTAAAGAACACTGCACAGAAGACATAAAGTATCTCAGCCTTTTCCTTGACCTTTGGCACTTGGTCACATACCCAGCAGCAGGTTCTTGTTTTCCTTAGTATTCCTTCTTCTGCTGAGGTACTGATAGAATAAAATAGAGGAATTTTGGTACCACATTCACATTTCCTTTTATAATGCCTCATTCATTGTACTGCTGGGTGGGTTGTTCCCATTACTTTACCTGCCACAATGGACAGTGTGAATGTGGCCTAAAAAAGCATGCCCCATTTCACACAGTAAGCCACTGGTAGAGGCTGGAGTAGCACTCAGTCCACTCCCTTATCCCATTCTTTCTCTCCAGTTTGATATTTTATTTAGCCACTGGAACAGGCTGCCCAGGGAGGTAGAGGAGTCATCATCCCTGGAGGTGTTCAAAAACCGAGTAGACGCAGCTCTTGAAGCTATGGACTAGTGGTAAGAGAAATGTTGTGATAAAGGTTGGGCTTGATGATCCTGGAGGTCTTTTCCAGCCACAGTGATTCTATTATTCTATGATTTATATGACATTTTGGTGAAAACACTGTCTGGATTTGCTGGACTGAAGATGCATTAGCAATGTGCCTGTATCCAAGGGATACACAAAACAGAATAATTTGCAGCCTTACCTGTAGAATTCTGGATTGCAAATGCTGCAGGCCCCAGCAATCATTGTGCCATTCCTTACACCAAACATGGGCAGCACAACTGTATTCCTCCTGGATATGGTAATATGCCATTGAAGAGTTTCATGAGCCTCATTTGGTGTCTTTCAGATCACATCATAGTTTTCCATTTCTCAGAGCCTGGCTGTGGGTCCTTTTCATTTAATGAGGAGCAGTTACAGGGACTGGCATCTCAGATCATGAAAGAAATCCCATTGCATAATGTTTTCAGCCAAGAATAAATGTTCAAAATGCTTAAGAAGTGGCATTGCTTTTCACTAAAGTATTGTTTGCTGGAGGAAATCATTTGGGCTAAACACTGATGAGCATACAGGCTGCTCTTGTAAGTGAAGTGGTGCTTTATGTTTTATTCTCTTTTAAATATGATTTGAGCAAGTAGAGGAATAAGAATAAAGTACTTCAATCTCTGGACAACACATTACTGACATGTATAATTTTTTGTTGACTTTGATAACCTCAACGTGCAGAATTTTTTTTTTTTTCTGCCTCTATAAGGAATCCAGTCCTAGATTTAGTTGCTTTATGTGGGCTGTGATTCTTTTTTCAGGCTAGTGGAGGTTAGAGAAATATGAAATGCCCAGTAAGATACCTCACAGTAAAGATTTTCTGGTCGGGTGTGTTAAATAGGTTTGAACAGTTTCTCTATAATATTTAGCACATACTAATATAAAACTTGAGTATGATCTGATTTACAGATAATCCTTTAGAGTGGTATCATAAAAATGTATGAGCATATAAAATGAAAAGGAAAGGGAGAAAAGCATGTGTATCTTAATAGACCAAGTACACGGAATATTGAAGTATATATTCCATTGCTTACGGCAGAGTAATAATAAAAATTGCAATAAAAAAGAAGTAGAATATCTTTAAACTAGAAATGACCTGTCAACCTCCACTGTAAACCAAAAACAAAGTCAGAAGCATAGTATCTAACAGCAGACATTGGATACTTCAACCACAAGTATCAGACTTTTTAATAAAAAGCAAATATATTCTTTATTAAATTCCCTAAAAGTCTGGGCAAAGGTGATTGATATACAGACACTTACACATGTTCAAATACACATGCATTGGCAGATCAGGACAATCAAATTAGGAGAAAAAATGAACAACTGAAGTATTCTGTTCATCCCAGGGAGAAAGACAGGTTTAATTTCCCTGAATATTTACTGATCTATTGAGAAGAAACATTTTTGATCTTGACAACTGGAAAGGGAGTCTGAGGAACTTCTAAAGAGCACCATCCAATGGTCTCTGAGCCTCTTGAACATTGCTTCTGAGAACATAAATGTATGGGCTGAGATTTATCTCTTCTGCTTTTTAGCTCTCCATAGATAAAGCACTTGAGTTTACCTAGGCTTTCAGAGGATGGTGAGAAAGAAGTTACCCCGAAGTCTTTGGAAATGGCTCAATTGTGCATTGAGAATTGAGAGCTCTCCAATTCAAATTCCTCAGCTTTCCAAAAGAAGGTGAGGTGAATCCAGGTGAAGGTCTACAGAACCATAGATCGTGTGTCCCATCATTCTTACTACAGAAAGGAGCATTCCCATTACAATACATTCTCAAAAATCATATAAGCAACAATAGGTACTTTAACTCCTATTCAGGTTTTTCTCCATTTAGGTTTCATCATCTCTATAAGCTCTGATAAGGTTTTTGGGAGCCTAGGCACTGCCTATGCAGTCTATAAGTATACATTATCAGCATTGCAACAGTAATAAATCCTCATCACCAACGACAGAGAGCTTATGTGCTTGCTATCTTATTCAAAAGATTCCAGATGACTGAGGTTGACTGTCAGAATTAAATTCATTACCCCTTTTTCTGTGGTACTGGCCCATTGATTCCACTGGGGATTCATTGGTGTAAATGAGATTAGAATTTAGTTTACAGTGTTCATGTAATGCTGTATCACATCAAAACTTTTTGTTTCAACTGCCTTAACAGTTGTCTTCATTAAAGATCCCTATTTCACGTTTCCTTTCACACTGATTTCACAACTCTACTTAGTAAATGACATATTTTTATTTTTATTATTATATGTAATTTTTGGTCATTATGGAATTATACTCCTCATAAATTTCAACTCAAGAGTAGCTTCTTACGGTGCTTACAAATGTTTGTTGCATTTAAATCCCAAAAAAACTCATGTGTAAATTGTTTTTGAAGAAATCAGGTTGTTATCAGTAGTTTTAGCCCTAATCCACCACTCCCGATCTGAAAGAGTATTATGGGTCTAATCCTGCTCTCGTTAATTCAATGAATAAGATCAGGCAGTACATGTAAGGGTATATACATTGCTTTTACATTGGCCTCAGGTGGGAACATACCCATCTCTTTCTTCTTAAGAAGAAAACAGCTTGAAGAAGAAAGCTCTTGCCCTCCTCAAATACTGCAGGTAGGATCTGGAATGGGGTTTAAGGGTATTTTTCATAGAGGAAGGACAAAAAAAGATTGTGTTAGGCCTCCATGACTGCTACTCTGAGACCTCAAAAGACTAGGATACCAAAACCATCATCCATGAGTGTGAAACATCAGGATTTTTTCTCCAAGAAAGCAAAATTATTTGCCTGTAAAAGGAAGAGAGAAGTGGACTGTTAAGTGTTCTTTTTTTTAATGGTGCCACTTGGCCTTTGGCAAGAGCTACCCTGTAGCCCTAAATACATTTCTTGCGTAACAGCTCAGCTGAGTCAAAAGGGCTAGATATAATGCAGTACATGACCTCCACAAATTCATCCCTTTTATAGGAATAGAATAAAATAAGTATCAATGTAATTACATCTGACATGTCCAAAAGATTTTTGGAAGAACAACAACGTTTATTATACTTGTTGTTTTACGTCACATTCTGATTTATTTTTCAAATAATACATTATATAGGTTTATAAACTACTTAAGGTGGAGGTTTTTTTAACGATTAAGTAAATCTGCTCAATCCCTTAGCTACAAGCTAAAATGCATCAATTACTTAGACTGTCATGAAGTTTTGATTGTCTTTAGTGTTTCTCCAGCACTGTTTAGGGCTTACTGGTTTTACTGCAACAAACACTTGTACTAACAGGAATTTGGCACGGCTGCTTCATTCCTATACTTCGATGGACTCTGTATTTCAGGAAAACTAACCACATTGACTCTTTGTTTGAGCACTCACTTTTAATAGTTTTGTAATTATTATTATGTCAAAAGGATGAGCTGGGTCACTGTCTTCTAGTAACCAGCAACCACACCCCAAAATGTGGTCTGTGTTGTCCACTGAGGGTCACAGACCATCCTCTCCTCAGAGCAGAAGCAGTGTCCCAGTCCCTGTGGGACACCAGCAACACCAAGCAGCAAACAAACTGGAAGCAAAGCCACCAAGCTGCATGCCTCTTCTGCCCAGCCTCCGAGCTGATGGGATGAAATCCAGTCCTAGTCTGGGGCCTATGCCAGCACAGCATTGAAATAAAGCTGATTAAATCCCTTGAAAAGGTGACCCATGCATCCGCTTGGATCCCTCACCTAACCTTCACAGAACTGAAACACAAAGTGGAAGGACCACACATATGGCTCTCCTCATAGACATATCTATAATTCCTGAGGAAGAATGTCCATGGGTGTCTCTTTCTTCTCTTCCCTTATACCTTTTGGTTTTCACTCTCTGATTTATATGCAGGCAGAATCCCAAAACCTGCAGGCCATGATCCTACAAACTGAAATTTGAGATTGAATGACTAGACAGTATTTCTTATCACTGAGAAGATGAGAGATTGCCAGACAGATGCAACATTTTTAGAATGGGGAGAGGAAGGGAAAACCAAAGTGGAGTAATATAAAATCAGAAAGAAAAAATACTGGTCATCTGTGTTCTGATTCTTGGCACAGACTGGAATTGCTGCTTTATTCCCTAAGAAGTTTCCATTAATTTTGCCTTTTACTTTCTTTCTTGTGAGAGTTGACCTCCTGTGGATTTTTACTCCATTCCTTCCCACCCCTTGTGAAGAGAATAGACCAGTGATATATCTGCATACCTACTTATTAAAGGTATAATGTTGGTAATAGGAAGTAGAGCTCTTGTAGCTCCTAAGGCAAATGTATTTAGTGACTAATACTGATAAGCACATTAAAGAAAGAAAGAAAGAGAGGCCTGGAGAGAGGGCTTGAATCGTTATCTGACATATGAGCTTGTAATAGCACAGGCTTGAGTAAAAAGATAGGAAAACTCTCCTAGTATTTGTAACCAAAATTTGCCCTACTTTGAAAGCAACAAAAAATGGGTTAGAGGTTTTTTAGCTGTCTAACACTCAGAACTGATCTATGTCCTCCAGCACAAGTAACTTTGAGATCTTACAATCTAAGTTTACCAGCATGGTGAAGGATGACCTGAAGTGCACCAGAAGAAAACCCAGCAAATATGACAGGTACCACAGTAATAAGACCACGTGATTATTCAGTCTCAGATGCTTGAAATATTTTTACTTTTTCTATGAAAATTATTCTTAGTTTGGCTTTTGTAGTGCTAGAAGGAATTCTAACTATGGAAATGAAAAAGATGAGAATGGTCTCTCCCACTGCTGTGCATTTTGGCTGTGGTAGCAGAGCGGATCCATGCCCTGCCTACCTCCTCCCCTTCTTCCCAGCTGGCTCTAAGCAATCTCTTCCCATAAGAAGGTTGCTGCAACTGCAGCTGTGGGGAAAAGCAGGGTATGGAAGAGACACTCAGCATCAAGGAGAACGTCTGGTGTGGTACCAGGTGGAGTTAAGCAGGGTGCAAGGGACCAGTACAAATGTGAGAGCAGAACATATTCTGAAAAGGGATGTGAGAAAATAGGGGGGGTCTCTCACAGAAGAGAAATTAATAAGAATTATGCAAATTACCTCATTAAGTAGTGTGCCTTATCATCACAAGAAACAACATTAACATCAGCATTTGTGAGATCTCCTCTGCACTCAGATATAGGTTGCAAGCCAGATCACAAACACCTGATACTTAGAGCTGAAAGTGGGTACTCGTGAAAGAAGCTCTACTGAAGTAAGTGAAACTGTTGTTGCAAGTGGAGAAGCCAGAGTCCAGTCCTCATCAGAAGTTACACTTCACTTCAAAATATTGCTTTTAAAAAAATTACTCTTGACAAAATTTAACATCTCCAATTTTCAGGCTACAATGACCCAGTGTGTTAAATCTCTGGGCTAAAAGTCAGTTTAAGAGTCTTGCAATCATGACACACCCAACTCCAATCTCCCACAGAAGAGCAGAAGTAACTTTTGGAGAGAAGTGTGTGTAACATGACAAAATACCCACAGCACTGACGTGCAGCCATACCTGTCATGCCTCTTCCTCTTGTACCACGTAACAGCTCAAGGCCAGCAGGTCATTTCTTCACTCGCTCCATAAACGCACAACTTCTGTACAGAGCTGAAAATCAGTGAGGACCCAGGGAGAATTGTCAGACAGTCTCAATCCAATTCACAAAGAAGCAGTGCTCTGAGGTATATAATCTTTTTTTCACCCGGACTGCAGCATTGAGTCTCTTCCCCCTGGATGCCTGCTCCATCCTCAAATCTGTGCAGTCATAATGTGAGCACAAACAACAAAGTACCTATAATAAGAAAGTCAAGGAGAAAAAGAAAGAAATCAGTGTTGAACCTGCTGAAAACAACAAACCTGGCAGCAGCAAAGGACAGAAGACTTGCTATAAAGGTCTCTAAAAAGAGATTTATACGCAGTAAGAAGCAAAACTAATTGAAAATGCATAAAAAGGAGAGGGCTGGAAAGTCCTCATTAAATTGTGCCTGTTGTTGTAGAGACAAAAGAAACACAGTTGGAACCAAAAGATTGAGTAGAATTCTAAGATCCAAGGACAGAATTTTCAGTGAATGGCACAGGCAAATTAAACACAAGAGCTGTCAGATATTGGTAAGAGTCGCTGACTGATTTTGACAAACAAATATAAACATATTGAATATAGTTTTACTTGAAGTGGAAACAAGTAGAGACTGTTAGATTACTCTTTGATGCTTTTGTGGACCTTGAGGTCAAGCTGGAGACAGTGGCTCAGGAAATAATCTTTCAGGTATGGTCAGAGTGCTGGTCAGGAGGAGCTTTCCTTGCTTAGCTATTTTTTACATCAAGGGGTCCAAAAACACAGCCTGCAAGGCCAAGATAAATGATCGGCAATATATATTGTTTTTATAGTGTTTTCAATTAACAATGTGATTCTACAGGTTCACGGCAGCACAAAGAAAGCTGGTGAGTGGTTCAAAATGTTCAGGAACCACAGCCTTGGTGAATCCACTCCTCAGTGGATAAGCAGAAGGAGCTTGTGTTCGTAGCACAGAAATCATTGCCAAAAAGGCAACTTTGACGGTGCCTCCATGCCGATGTCTGACACCACAGCATTTCTCTGAGCATGACACTCAGTCTTTGGAAGGGGAAAGAATTACAGCGGAGCCATGATATTAATGATTCAGAAAGTCCTTATGTCACAACCCTGAGCACTGCAGCATATAATTATTAGGCATAATGATTTGCACACAGGCTGTGCCAAATGATGACGGCAGAATTAGACACCTAAAAATGGAGTCTGCCCTCTGAGGAAGGTCAGTGTAAGCCAACTGGTGGGAAAAAAGCCAAAGTAGTGCTAACTACTAAAAACAGGGACTAAATTCCTGTTCCTTCACAGAATCCAGATCCATGCTACAAGGAGGGCTACATCCTCCAGGTATACATACTGAGCCATCATCTTAACTGAAACACATTTGTCTTTCAAAACCTTGATGGGAGAGGATAGTACAAGGATTTTCTTCCAAAAGGCAGGAAAGTAGGTACAGGTGTTCCCTCTAAATTCCAGCCTTGGTGTTTAGTGCAGTTGAACCAACTCTTGGAGAACTTGGATTAAAAAAAATTCTGCGTGAGGGATTTGACCCTCCATGAAATTCCAGTCACCAAAAGCTTTAGTCATTGTTAGTGGGTATTTACTCTATGTTATGTTCTCCACTTTTTTTGTAGCTTTGGTTTCATTGTTCACTTAAAACAGTACCAAAGTTTAGGCTTGGCTTGCTGAATATTTAAGCATTTTATAAAACACAGGCTGCACAGGAAGCGATTGAGAAAATTCCTTTAGCAACATTCACTTTAGCATGATTTCTTGAGTAAACATGTGGGGTATCTGTACTCACACGTCTCTGGACAGAGAAGTCCCATGCAACCTTCCAAAATCCTTGCTTTTTCCACAAAGTTCCAGCCCTTTTAATGAAACTTCACAGAGTTTGCTATTTAAAGTGTGATGGAAATGACGTGTAGTGGTCCAGAAGCTCCATTATTGAGGGATCCATGAGGAAATTTCAGGGTTATCAGTGATCCCTAAAAGTTAGATTTTGAATGGGGTCTGGCACAAAGTCTTTAGATGTTCTATGCAACAGAGAGAGAGAGACAGTTTTTAAAAATGGAGGAAACACATGGGGAATTTATTTCTTTACTACCTGTGAAAAGAATAGTAGTGGTCAGCCCTTTGAAGCTTTATGCCCAGATGACTAAGAGGATTGGTGGGGAGATACAGAACCTCTCAGTTATGGGACATGAATCCAAATTGGAATGGGGTTAGTAGTGACAGAAAGTCATTACCGTGTCATTGCAGTGCACTAATGTTTAGAGATTCATTGGTGGCTGAGTCCAATTACTAGCACACAAAAGGTCACGGTACAAAATGCACTATCAAAACTGGCAGAGGTAGGCAAACTCATTTCTACTCTTGGTAACATGCTGCTACCTTTTCATGTCCAAAGTTATCCATTCAAAGTTATGTTAAGACTCGAAGCCCGTGTGGTTAAGCATTTCAAGTCCACACTGCACAATCTGATTAAGGGAGGACTTTAGTCTCCTTACCATTGATTCAGCGCTTCTCATGGCTAATAACTGCAATTTTCCCTATTTAAATTATACAAACTATGTAATGCTAAGCTTTACCAACCTGCAGAGGCAGTGCCTGGCAGCTGGCAGGGTGAGAGTTAAGCTGTCCATGGGCAGAGCAGCTCACAGGGGCTTTTGGTTTCTTTGCAAGAAAGGGGATATAACTATGCTCAGCTGAAACTAAGGACTCTGCCAGGAAACTTTAAGAGGATTGAATGCTATGGCATACTCTCCCTCTTTCAAGGTTTGGGGTGATTTAGCACTGATGGAAAGCTGAGTTGTGAGGAGCTTTGCGTGAACTCAGAAGAGGCTTTTGTTTTGCTAGACTTGAAGCAAGCTCAGAAATCCTTGAAAATTGGAAAAAAAAAAATAAAAAAAGATAATTAGACCAGGGGAAAAGTGCGTAAATTGTCTGTTGCAGCTTTAACTTCCACTTATGTATTTTCTCACAAATATTCTAAATAGAAAGGCATAAAAAATATCATGAAGGAGGAAAGAGCTGAATTTCAGAGGCAAAATAACAGTAGATGTTCTCAGAAAAATTACTCTCTTGGCTACTAGCTAGCAAGGGACACTAAGATCCTGGCCTGTAATAAATCTTCTGGTGCAGAAAAGCTGTAAAAAGGAATTATTATTACCTTAAAGGGAAAGTTCTTAGTCTTATCTAAGTGTGTGTGTATTAATATAATAAATATGGAGGGGAACTATAAAAGTATACTACAGTAGTTTTTATAATTGGTTTAACAGATGTAGAGTTAGCATTAAAGAAAAATTAACTGAAATATTCATTGTTTGGCAGAGATCCCTAGAGAGTTAGGCCAGTACCAGTGTCACATTGACACAAGCTATTTTGTGTTTTTCAGCTTTGCCTGAAGGAGTCCAAAAATAATACTGGTCCATCACTAGCTGTGTTGACAAGCAAAAAATTAGCTTGGCCTAATTGGCCACTGCTGAATGTGACACAATGGCCTATTTTCAATTGAAATGAAAACATTTGAAGCAAAACAAGTAATAAATAGCAAGTTGGGAGGATGGAGAGTTCTGAGTATTTTTAAAGAAAAGGAAATAATTCTGTTTATTATTTCAAGAACACTTTTGGAATGGAATGTTGTTAATATCAGTATTTTAACATTAAGCTCCAGTGTTACCTAATGGGACTAAATATGCAGGAAAAACAAACAAACAAACAAACAAACAGAATGAAACATTAGTTGGAAGATGTGCCAAAGGGTAAAGACAAACCTGTACTGCAGACTGGGGACTTGTTTAGTACTTTGATGAAAAAGAAACAGAACGAGGGGTTCCAAGTTTGCTGGGAATCATCCCTGGATCTTGGTCTGCCCATTAGAGTGCTGAACAGCATTAAAGCCAGCAGTGAGTAAAACCTCTGTCAGTCAGTTTTACTTGAATGTGGGAGCAGCTGGATTTGATTCCCAAGCGAAATCAGCTCACTGCTCTCAGTGCTGTGCCCAGTAGCTGTCACAAAAAAAGGCATGGCTGTCCTTGCAGACTTCCACAGTGCTTTTCTAGTGTTAATGTGATTTATACTTGGAGCAGTTAGACCTGATAGCTAATATATACTCAAGAGAAATTTAGGAATGGATTGGCAGATCAATGCTTTGTGTTCACTTTGCTGCTATTTAGCAGAAGTATTGCAACTAAAAGAAAATCTGTAGGAGAAATTAATTACATAAAATTTTCAGCAATATTTCTGGGATGAACACTGGACCCAGAATGTACCTAATCACACCACTAATAGGAAATTCTCCCTTCTGCTGAAGCAAAGTGGCACATCAAAACATGTCCCTGGGCGTCCGAATGCTGCATTTGAATCTGCACCAAAATCTGTGCTCTACAGCTCAATCTTAATTTCAGTTGCAATACTGTAATGTTTTACTAAACAGTGTGTTTCTAGAAGAATACAGAAATGTGTGGGTTTATGGTCGTCCATGTGCTCCTGAGGTGTCTGAGGGGACAGAAAGCAGACACAAACCGAGGCCAGGTGGGGGACTTGGGTGATATTTAGCAGCTGCCTTTGGAATAATTTCCCAGGAAGGATGTGTCAAACCCTAGTCCATCCTGCTGGGAATCAGTGGAGCCTGCAGCTGGACTCTCTTTACAGCAGACCTTGGCATAGTCAGTAAATCTCAGATGGCAGTCATTTACCACCTGCACTATGGGTTCTTTAGTCAGTCTGTACTGAATATGGCCAGACTGCAGCCGGACCTTCACTTGAAGGTATTGCCCATCTTTCACCCCTAACCTTTAATGTGAAGAGTGACTAGAGATGGTGGTACTTTTGAAGGTGGAAATTTTTGTATTCTGATGTTCATGTTACTTCAAGTTAATGTCTCAAGTAGGAACTGCTGGGAATTCTTAGTACTCTATTATATTTGTATCAAATATTTTTAAATTCTGAGCATTTTGGATTGGTGTGTAAATATACTGGTTTCTGTTCCTTCATTTATATATGTCTTCATGATATATAAACCACTGTCTCTTAACTTCATATTGCTTTTTAGTCCAGTTCTGCCAAGAAAGGATTTTCTGGAAGAACAAAGGGAGAGGGAAAATAAATTCAAAACAAAATAAAACAGCAACAGCAAATCATACTGCCAGGACAAAGAAGGATGTACTTCTTTTAACCTAAACATTGGTACAAATCTAAGAGTGCACAGGTGCCATTTCAATGCTTCTTTTGTAAGGATTATGTCATGAGAGTCATCAAAACTCCCATGCTGGACCAGAAGCCTGGCAGCTCCTTTTCCTCTGCCAGTGATAAGAGATCTGGGAAGGTAGGCAAATTTTACCCCACCCGACCAATAAATATTTGGACAGAGAAGTAAAAAGGGTGAGAAATCATGTATTAACATTGTGAATAATAATGGCTTACTGTCCAAATCAGCACCAGAAAAAATAACCTATCCTGAACCTGTCCATACATCTCCTTTGAAAACAGTGCAGTCCTGGTCTTGCTTTCTTGTAAATAAGCATAAAAGAATTGAAGATTCAGAAAAGGGCAAAAGTTATGATCAAATATAGGAAGTAGATTCTGTATGAACAGAGTAGGACTTGCCAGGCTAGAAAAGAGAAAAGGTAAATAGGTATGAAAACACAAGTAGCAGGAGGCTGCTTTTTTGAACACAAGGACCTAGTTGGGGGCATCATACAAAGCAAAGAACTACAGACGGAACAGTCAAAAGGACACTGACCAAAGAACTGCCAAACAATGCTGTGAATGCTAAAAATGTACACGGATTTAAGGGGACAAAATAAAGCCCATAAAAATGCAATGCACTAAAGATCACTAACTACAAAGAAATTATAGTTCAGGTACTTCTTGAGTTATTTGTAAGTGGTTGGAGGACGGAAGAGCATTCAAGGATATTATCATTTGTATTTAGCCTGTTCTTTTCCCCAGAATGTTTGTTTCTTTCAAGTTAAATTTTGGAGACTGAATACTAGGCTAGGTGAAGCTTTGGCTTGACCATTACTGGCGTTTTGTTCATTTCTAAGCCTTGAAACAGCTGATCAGTTCAACCTGTATATGTGCTTGTGTGTAGGTGCATGTACTGATAAAAGAACTATTGAAAAAATGGGTCCTGCCCAAGTAAATAATACAAGTCATTGATTTTTAGGAGCAAAGACCTTGGACCATTTTCCCTTAGGGAAGTAAGTCAGAATTACAGGAGCAAAGATCAAATCATCTTCCTTCCTTCTCCACCACCCCTCCCCCCTCCCCCCCCAGTTACTTTTGGTTTCACATAAAAAAAAGAATGAAAAAATTTGAATGTCTACATCAGGCCCCAGAAAATGCAAAGTATCTGGGTGACAGGCAAAATGTATATTCCTCTTGTAATCATTTGTACCATCTTATGAATTATTATCCAGCATTTACTCTCTGCTTTATCATCTTGGTGTCTTAAAGACTTGAAATTCTCAAGTAATACAACAAAGTAATACATGAATTCTAGGTTAATTTGATATAGCATTCTTAGAGTTAAAGATGATTCTAGGAAATGAAGACTTTTTTTTACTTACCTCTGTCTCCATCTTCCAAATCTAGCCCTGGATCATTTCACATTTTCATACAGTGGTCTTTTAAAAGTAGCATTAGCTCCTAAACAGCAACTTAGGTATTTTTCAAATTGTAAATGTACAGGTTGAATCCTCAAGGCAACACAATTGAAATGCTTATTTAGAAATTCCACTTAAACTTATTACCAGTAGCGATTTGAATTATCTGCTGTTGGATGTAATGTTGAAATAAATGACTAATTAGTGTCAGCTTGCCAGCATTTAGTCACCAAGCAGCTTGGAAGCTCTAGGGAAGAGCTTTATAACAATTTACACCACCCTCCTTAGACAAGGACACTATTTTGCAATTGTCAGATATAATTTGACCTTTCTAATATTGCTTTATGCAGAGCATGTATTTTTCTACTTTCAAAATGGATAATTTCTAGTCTTCACTGATGGTTGGTTTGTTTGGTTTTTAACTGGTCTCAAAGTTAAAGTGGCCAACTAATATTTGCTCCCTTACAATGGATCTGCTTAATCCTAGGGCTAGACTTATTGCAAAGGGAGTTAATTGAGATCAGTTTTTTCATATGTCCACAATAGCCCAAAGGCAGGGCTGAACCAGTCGCTCCTTTCTGGAGTGTGTGGCAGTCCAGCTGATGGATTTTATTGTTGATATACAGTACTCTGTCCATTGTACTAAGCATAAAATCCCACCAAATACATGGCAGGTCTCTCACCAGGTAAGCATCTCCATCACAGAAGCTGGTGCTGGAAGCCTCAGTTCTGAGGTCCTCCATAACAGACCATGACATAATAAATATGCCATCATTTAAAAAAAAAAAAAAAGTCCAAAAGGGGTTTGCAAGCACAAGGCAATGCCTGCTGCAGTGTGCAGAGACCATTGGCAGTGATTGTCTCAGTCTCAGTGTCACCTTTC
>NW_008627742.1:26907-37384 GCF_000691845.1 Merops nubicus
GTTCAGGTGCTAGCAGGGTCCACACAGGGTGATGGCATCTGCACTTGCCACAGAAACCTGCTACCACATGAAAGGTTTTGCAAAGCTCCATTTGCCCACAAGCTCTAAAAAAGGCACATTTTCACCTGTGAGAGCGGATGATGGCCAATGCATTGTGAGAACCACCATGATTTAGGTAACACAACGACAGGCAGCTTGGAACTTTTCCATCAAGAACAGTTTTTCTCCTGTGTTGCTTTTCTTATTTATAAAAGGTGTGGTCCATTCAAAAATATTCTCTTTTCCCTAAAAAGAAACATACTCATTTTTGCTTCTGAAATCTGGGAAAAAATAAAACGAAACAAAAAGCCACCTCAGTAGTGTGTCTGTGTAACTGTAATGGAGCTGTTAGGAGTCAGCTGAGCTGTAGCTCTGCAGTTTAAATAACCCCCATACAACATCAACCAGACACAAGGCTGTGATGCTTTGCAGCAGCTCAGGAGCAGTTAGGGTATTAGCTTTTCCTGTGGAGTAAGGGAGAGATGACAAAAAAAAATATTTATTTTTTTTTTTTTTTTACCTTTTTGGATTAAATATTTTATGGTAAACAAAACCAAAAAGAATTTGGTTATCTGGGTCTCCACAAGAAGGTGGGAGTGTTTCCTTGAGTAAGTCTTTTAACTTTTCCATGCAAAAGTTCCTTTTTCTGACCTTTAAGTACTAAAGCTCACCTTTACAAATCTGTTTAAGCTTCTTGGATGAAAGCCCTGGTGAACACGCAAAATAAAAAATATCCCTGAATTTTATTAGATTTTTTTTTTTTTTATTTCAGAAACTGCTAACTCAGCCAGGTGCAGGGGCAATAGTTTGACATTCTTGCTCTGCAGGCTGGCAGTCCCGGGGATCATTGCCACTCTTGAGAAGCAGATGTGTTTTCCATCATTCATGAATGATCATTCTGGCCAGTGCTTGGAGGAACATTTGTGGACCCCAGAGGGGACCACGTCCCTCACTACTGAGCAGAAGAGAGGGCTCTTGCAGCAGAAGGCCCTTCACAGCAGTAAAAGCAGACGGGAAGATTATTTGCAATTCCATGCAGAATCTCCCTAGGCTGGAATAAAATTTGGAACAGTCCATCTAATGTTCTCCCTCTCCCACTAACAGCAATATTTCCTATTATTAGAAAGTACTTTTCCAAAATCATTAGGCTATTTTAAGACCTAGGTAAGGCTGTAGATTCATCATGATTACAGCGGGTGTCAGAGGGGCTGGGAAGTGCTCCTCTTGCCTTCTCCCCCGTGCCAGCACGTAGGCGCGTGCCCAGTTGGGCGGCTGGCTGCCTAAACGCAGCTGCATCATCTGCGCTGGGAGTCTCACCAGAGCGGGCTCTGGGGCTCTGCCTGCAGCTCCTGGAGAGCAGGAAATGCCCATGAGCTGAGCAGGGGACCAAGAGGGCAGCTGCACCACCACCCCAGCCAGGTGGGCAGAGCACCCACCCTGCCCAGAGCAAGCACGCAGCTGGAAGATGGGGAGACAGACCTTGTCCTGGAAAGACAGGACAACATTCTGTTAATCAACTCCAGTGCAAAAAGCTTGAACTCTGCCTGGAAAGCACCCTAAATCCACTAGGAAATGTGATTTGGCTCCCACACAAGAGAAAAATGTGCCGTGCTAGCTTCTACAAAGATTATTTAGTTTCCAGGGATCTCGTACTATTTTCATTGTCCTTCGCTCTTAAATGAACACTATCAAGTTAATTTTATATGACTTTTCGTTTATTTTACAACTCCACTGTGTTTCTGACATGTTTTACATGTTTGAAAACAAAAATGTTACCAGCTTTCCTTTCCAGAAAATAAGACGGGAGCAGACAACAGACCTCAATCAATGTAACTTTTTTCCCAAGAATGTAAATTAATTCAAAGGAGGTGGGAGAGGGCACACGGATTTGTAACACGCATTTTAAAATGGTTTTACATTTGCATTTATTTTTAATGGCGTTTATGCCCTCTAGTGCCAGAAGGCGTTATTGCACATAGGGGTTTTTTAAATATTGAATTTTTTTTTTCCTTAACTGTATCTGTCAGTATCAGCCTAAATTGTTTCATCTTTGTAAAAAATACACATCCTGGATTTATTCCTACTATATAGTTTTTTCAATTTCACAGTTTTTAGGTCACCTCTGGGGCCTGTTTCTATCCCAAGTATGAATTTCTGATTTGTAATGCACACACAAAAATATTGCTAATTTATAATTGCTGTGTTTACTTATTTTATCCTCCAAAATCCACTTATTTTTCACTTGAAAAAAAAATTACTCCTGTGTTCAAAAAAAACCCAAACAGAAGTTAAATAAATAGTGTTGTCCCTCTCATTTGTTAAGGTTATAAAAGAAAAGACCTTCTCTGATGACATCAAAGAAAAATGGTCTAAAAAGTGTGAGTTGCTTCAATTATAATTCAGACCTTAGACTTATGAAATGTTTCATCTTAGATTCATCAAAACCCAGTCTTCATTATTCAGGAATAAGATAAATAGACAATGATGCCACAAATACAGTCTCTGTTGTCTGAGGTTTGTTGGATTATGGCTATGCACCATCAGATCTATCCCACTCAGTTAGAAAAGCAGTGTCACTTTGGGAGGTAGATGTCCATGGGTAAGTTCTGATGTGGCAGTGTTTAGATTACATATCGGGCATTTCCAAACCCAAATATATTCATGTTTCCCAAGGTCCTACACCAGATCTGCCTTTTGTATGTGGTCAGTAGATCCAAGATGTGGAAAATTAAGGAATCCACTGGCTTGTGATAAGGAGTCAAATACGCAATAATGGTCTGTCACCTGTTGAATACAAACAACTGAGACAAACACACGTGCATTTAAATCCATCCATCCATCCATCCATCCATCCATCCTTGTACAATGTCACTTAGGAAACAGACATCCACGGACTGTAAGCAATAGTGCATATCTAACCTGTCTGGGCTATGTCTACTGAAACCTAGGCATTAGTTTGGGCATGTAGTTTCTGACTTGTGATTTGATACAACTTGATTGACACATCTAGTCTGTCATAGCCTTTTCCCTTCCCTTTTCGGCTAATGAAGTAGAATGCACCTGATTGATAACAGGGATCAGTATGACATCTCTCTTTCTTCACTCATCCAGAGCATACAATATTGGGATGACACTTTTGACGTTACAAAATTAGATTGTCAGTACAAATCATAAGTGCCCAAAGACTGACTAGAGCTCTGGCCACAATAATAGACATATATGGAACAAGCTACATATAAAGCTAGGAAAAGACTGCAACTAGGGAAAAAAAGCAAGTAAAAGAGAGTCTGTTTGCAGTTACAGTTTAGAAAGCAGTGAGACAAGCAGGGTAGCACTGGATAAAACCTTGAAATAGTTCCCTTTTGAAAAGAGACTCTGTGAAAATTGTTTAATAAGATTCCACATTTGTCAACTCCATGACTGAAGAGATAAAATTTCCATGGAATTTAGAATTTGTTTTAGAGATCAAGTATAATTTTTCCACTTTGAATTACAAGCACCATAAAGCTACCCTGCCATCTGAAAACGCAGTTATGATCTTTTTTAGTTTAGACTTTCCAAGGGATAAAGCAACTCCAGGTGGGGTAAAGGAAGAAATTTTACCTTTATTTTATGACATTCACTTCCATGGTGGATATATGAGGTATAACTAAAGGTAATGGTTAATCCATCAGGAGGAACTTCATTTAAAATTCTGGTCATGCCTACACTAGACTAAAATCTGTGTCACTGTCCGCAAGGAGAGCAAGTCTAGCCAGGGTAACTGTAGTAAAAAATCCATTTTGTCACAAAAGTGAGCAAATATGTTTCTCATCCTGTGCAAGAAAGCTGATGTCCTGGAAGTCATTTTTTTTTCTGACCATAATTTTATTTAAACATCCCCAAAACAGTGTTATCAACAGGAGAAAAACTAAGTACTTAAGAGTTACTAATGATGTGAAAGATATTATTAGCAATAAACAACAGAGGAACATTACATTTGGAAAATGTCACCGTATTATACCTTATTCAACCTGAAAGAGAAAAATAATCAAAAGCAATTTATTTTAAAATAAGCAGTATATCCATCTACCCGTCATTTGGCTCAGAAGATAAGAAAAACATTGCAAAATACCTTCATGTGTTAAACAATCCTTATTGTTTTATTTCACTCCATAACACTGGAATACTGTGAAAAGGCACCTCCTTATGTCAGTAGGTAGGTAGGTCCACACGTAAATACTGAAATGTTAGGGACAGATCAGCTAGTAGTTCCTGTCACCACTCCAAAAGCATCAGTCTGCACTTGATTCACATAATTATAGTGTCACGTTATCAACAGGATGAACTATATCCCTGAGCAACTTCAAACCAAATTAATTAGAGCCAGCAATGCCTTCTGCCCACAGCAGCCATCAGTGACAAAGTAAGCTTATGAAGGTTCAGCAATTTAGCATTTCAAGTGGTAAGCATCTAAATATAGGTTTAGGAATCTAATTGAAGAGATCTGTTCCAGTAGTACTGGGCGTGTGTAAATTTTGCATTTCTATGCCTTTTAAAGAGCTTTCTGTTGATACACTTTAATTCAACTTCAGAAAATAGTTGGATTGTATCTAAAAGGATTAATTAAAACAGTAATGAGTACTCTAAATCAGCAATGATTATCAGTGATTTGATACTAGGACTTCTCCCCTGAGCTTGCCACACTGGCCCCATGCCCAGGACTCACCTTACCACTCCACCTGAAAAAAAAAAAAAATGAGGTTACTTAGGTGCCAGGGATCACATTTGTTAAAGGGACCTTGAAAGGTCATTCTTCCCTGCCCAAAGAGAAAAATCAGCTGGGCATGCATCACTCCTGACAGCTGATAGGCAGATCTTGGCTGTAGGAAGATGAGCACCAAAAATGCTTGTGTTCTGAGGTGAAAATGTTGAGAAAGTCAAAGCATCACTCTCTTTCTAGTATTTTTCCAGTTTTATATATCTTGTAATTAAGACCAGCTATATTAGTAATTTAGAAGATGGATTTCATTATGTTAGGTATTTTTATCCAATCGGAAACTAATAGCACTTAAATTCTGAGCAGATGTGGGGTTTACTGGTGGAAGTATTAATACATTTTTTTCTTGTTAATATTTTACGCTTAGGCATGATTTGTAAAGCAACTAAAGATTTATTTTATACAACAAAATCTTTGTCAAGAGTGTAAGACTTGGTCATCTATATTATACCTGCCTGAATAACAAGTTATTTGAATATTTACATTAAACACCTTCTTCTTACCTTACAAAATGCAAACCATTCATCTTTGCCTACACAGCAATACATAATCTCCTTTTGACATTTGTGGAGCTCTCATTGCTAGGTGTTCTCTAATCCCATGTAGATTCTCTATCATCTGATATCCTCATCTCTTTATCCCCTCCTTCTTGTCATTAGGTGCACAATTTGGACCATGTGACTTGAAGACTCACTCACCCCCATGTTTTCTATTATTTTTCCAGTTCCTGAAAAAAAAAACAGACAGGTTTTGTTTTCCATATAGCATTTCCCAAACACTGCCCTTTCTGCAGTTTTATTTCTTAGCTTTTCTTGTGTTAACAGTTTATAAATTCTTTGCAATAGGGAAATGTGCTATCTCTCTGCTCACAAGCATACTAAACTCGCATGCTACAATCAATGTTTAATAATAACTTAAAATCCAATAAAGTTAAAAACAGAATGCACTAGAGGGTGATTTATCTCTTTATTAACCTCTGTAGTATGTCATTACATACTTGTCTATAGAATATGGCAGTCTACAGAGTGTAAAGACCTGATATCTCTTAACAAGCTGTCACTTGAGTGCCTCTACATACTTCAACAGCATTATGCTCTTACTTGCCAGACAAAACAATCCCCACCATCATACAGAAAGGTGGTAGCCCTAGTAATTCTGAGCACTGCCAGGATCTGCAGCTAGAATTTATTTGATTGCTTGCTTGTGGCTTGATTTTTTCATGTTTGCTTTTGGCTACACTGCAGAAAGGGCCTCTGGAGGTCAGCTAGTCCAGCCTCCCACTCAAAGGCAGCCCATCAACAATAGCTTAGGTCAGCCATATTTTTGTCTAGCCAAGCGTTGAAAACCTCCAAAGATAGAAAGTCCATGATCTCCTGGGCAACCTGTTCCAAAAATGCACTACCCTTCTAAATGAAAGTACGGTATCAATTTAGTGAGACAACAGATAATTCACCTTGGCATCTAACTTAACAAGTGGTTTTCCTAGGATCTTGTCAACAGGAAGTGTTGAGTTCTTCTAACAAGCAGACAGGGACAAGGACTTTAATTTCAACACTGATTTTTTTTTTTTCCTTAGTGAGGTCACTCTCTCTCTATTGCACTAGAGGCAACCTGGGAAGACCAGAGCAGGTAAAACACAGATGCCCACAGTTTGATGCACAGGACACCCAACATTAGCTTGAAATTATAATTACATGTGCACAACACAGAGCAAGCTGTATATGTATGCATAGGTGTATGAAGTATTCTTTATATTTGCAAGAGAAGTAAAATCTATTGTGGAATTAATACATCTTGAAATTCAATACTTAGAAGAGATTTTGTCTTTACTAAATGTTTTGTTTTCTTTAACTCAGGTATGGTGACATGGTGCCGAAGACAATAGCTGGAAAGATTTTTGGTTCTATATGCTCCCTGAGTGGGGTCTTAGTCATTGCTCTGCCAGTTCCTGTAATTGTCTCCAACTTCAGCCGTATCTACCACCAGAATCAACGAGCAGACAAGCGCAGGGCACAAAAGGTGAGGTCCTAATTGTTGTCCCTTTTGTTGTTGAGCAATAGATAAAAATATGATTTTTTATATTCTATGCACCCTCAAAGTGAGTTTGGTTTCTTAGCAAGAGAACTACTATATGTATGTGCTGCATGCCTAGCCCATGTCCCAGATGCAAATATTGTGGGTTTTAGTAAAAAAGAAACAAAAAAACCCAAAGCAAACAAACAAACAAAAGTGTTTCAATATTTTTTTCTGACAAAATTTACAGATCTGTTATTGTAGTAATTCATCCTACTTGTTAGACTAGTTCTAGTATTTTCAGGCAATAGCTGCAGTCCCACCCACTGAAGATTTTTCTGTGATTTTCAGGCAGGCTTTATTTCCACCAGAGTCCTCTGAGAAAAAAAAAAAAAAAAACAACCAAAATGAAAAAAAAAAAAAAAAACCACACATAATAATGATTTCTAATGTCTGTGCCAACAGCCTGCTTCACTAATCCATGTATTTAATTCTCAGATTCAGTCTCTGGGGAATCTTATTATTGGGGAACTTGTCTCCTCAACTCTACTTTGCTTAAAAAGCTTCAGAAAAAGAGCTTAATCAGGAAAAATCGAAAACAAAAGTCTGTTTTTCCAGCTTCCTTGATTTGCTGAGTCTCTCACTAAAATATCAACTAGCTGTACAGCCTCCCTGACCCCTGTGGGCAAGGTCAGGAGCCAGGAAGATCTATTTACCGTGAGAGATGCAGCCAAGCCTAGGCAGTCATCTTCATCTCCACATCACTGCCAATGTACTAGTCCCAGTCCACTTCACCCAACGCTGTAATGGTGAGCAGCTCAAATAGCCTTCATTGGCACCTGAAGATACAATGAGGGAGCTTTTAGTGGTCTCATGGTCTCTTCAGAAGTCATGAGTCTCCAGTGATCTGGTGCAAGCAGGATCGTTGCACACAGAGGTGTGCAGACAGGGCATGCCTGGGGACTACATGTGTAGACCATGGAACACTGGCTGCATCTGCCTCATATAGACAACAGCATGAGGTTTAAAGATAAAAAATGTTTATGGGTTTCTTTCTGGACACCTTTTTGACTGATTTCTTCATTAAAAGGAAGTGAAGTAAATGTACACAGTGATACCATTCACAGAATATCTTAAAATCAAGAGAAACAGAGGTACATGGTCAGGAAAATCAGCTCTTCAGCTCAGGCTGAAGATATTGCACACTTTAATGGCCACATCTTGAAAGAATGATGTTAGATGAGGAAAAGGAAATGGCCATAAAAGAAACTAGGCATATCACAGAAGTGTCATATATGTCTAGAAACTTGATTTCAAATATAGGCTGCTTCAGTGAACCCAGTACCATACCTTACCCATCTGCTAATTCCACCCACCCTTTTTGCATGCCATTTTCTGCCACGTCCTAGTTTCAGCTGTGCATTCCCCTCTCCCACAGCTGGAACATGCAGAGAACATGTCAATTCTCCACTACGTTGTTTTCATCAAGAATATTTCTTCTGTTTGTGTAAAGGCAGCAGACAGAGAAAGAACAGCATGTATCAGCCAGAACACAGTGCTTCGTTACTCTGCCTCCGAGCTTTGCACTGGTCATGGGTAACAGATCTGCCTGATCCCAGCAGTCAGTGTGCCTCTTCTCAGCTTTTGTAACTGCAGACACAACCAGCCTTACTTCACATAGAAACTCTCTCCTACTACACGTCATGAAACTGAATTTTCTATGCCTGCTTTACACTTGCCAGTGCAAAAGAGATGGACACTAGGAAATACCTTGCAAAAATCAGATTGGCAGACTGGGTGCTATTCCCCATAATCTCTTCCGGAATAGAAATTGCTTGAGTTAATAACTGACTTCTTGCAAAACAGTGAGCTCATTGTATGTTTCAAACAGGAATGTGAACTGATGAATGGTAATTCTGCCAAATGTCTTTACCCCGGCTCCCCAGAACAATGACATCAGTAAGGATGAGAGATTTTCTCTGACTGTTTATGACCTTCTTGCTTTGGAGAAAATGGCTTTGAGGTCTGATCATCTTAGCTCTGGATGTGTGTTTCATTCATATCTCCTATTGCAAAGCTAATCTCTCTCAATCTAAAATAACCAAGATGTTGAACTGAATATTGCTCTGACAAAGTGGAAAAAAAAAAAAAAATCACAAAAAGTGCTTCTTGGGTACTGTATAGTCCATATTTAGCAACCTTCAGCTATGAAGTAGAGCCTTGCATTTCACGGGAGGGTTCTCCTGTATTGTATAAGAATATTCAAGCAAAAAGGTCACACTATTAAAGTTTGAAATTCCTTCTTCATTCAATACAATAGAAACATTACACAGTTTTCTACAATGAATGAGGCACCAACCTTATTTCTGTTCTCTAAGCTGAAGAACATAGGCTTGAAAGTTTTCATGGAGCACAGCATGAATCCCTGCGGATGGTGGTACCTCCTGCTGGCTACAACAGCTTCCATCTGATTGAGAGAGTTGTATATTTCAATTGTGTGACTGACAATATATCTTACAGAAGTTTAATCAAGGTAGTCTTCAGAAATTGCAAAGTATTTGGGCTGGAAGGAAACTCAAGAGAAAGAATTCTCCATTGATGAGCTGAAATCCAGTCCCAGGAGCACTGGCAATTCTGAGCAGAAAAATTTTGTCACTTATATTAGGTTTATTCAAGAGCTGTGTGACCATCTAGTATACACATTTGCTGAGTTCTGCACAGTCATTCAAGGTTAGACAATTCCATTTGTCTCTTTTTGGCCAAATGATACCGCACATTAATGCTTGGGAGAAGATGGAAGAGAGAAATTTATTTATATACCATCTCATTTTGAATGCATTTTACAGGAAACTCCCACTTCCAACCATGGAAATGCATTGATATTATTACCTTGAAATCACACTTTGTAATACAGCCAATACATTGGCAGGAGAAGCCAGCATTCTGCTGCACTATGGAGAACTTGTTGGCAATCAATATAAACAACAATCAAACAAGAAAGTTAGAATAAAAAATAAAGAAAAATCATATGTTCCTATCAGAACATTTTCTTCTATCGGATATTAAGGTCCAAGGATCTAACCTAACTTCACAATAAAAAAATAAACCAAAATAGGTGTTGGAATTCAGGCCAAAACTAATTATGCCGTGTAGTTTTACTATGACTTTTCCACAGATTTATTACTACTGATACAATTTTGAAGAATCCCCTTTGTGGAGCTTTTCTCAGCTAGAGGCAATTTCAAGAGGCCAAGTCATTTTGGTTGCCCATCACTGCCTTCAGGTTGTAAAGTTAATGGCAGATGTGTTGCACCCCATCCATGTATAAAGAAAAGGAAAGGAGGGGAAAGGAAATAGAGAAAGAAAAGACAGAAAAGGAAAAAGAAGGGTTTAGGTAAGCTTGTATACCATTTCCTGTTCCATATTTGATAGGTATCAAGGGTTAAGGTATGGCTAGGCCCTAACAGTGTCATATTCATGGGGACAACCACCAGCACAGGGAAGGGGGAGGAGCATCACAGCTATGCTCTTGGAATGGGTTTCTGGCCATTCAATGGCAGCTTGGCTTCAAAGTTCCATCCCAGCATACTGCAGCAGCTCCTATGATGACAATGTCCTCCTTACCCTGAGTGAAGCATTCCTTAGAATCACAGAATCATAGAATCC
>NW_008627743.1:0-7409 GCF_000691845.1 Merops nubicus
TATATTATTTATTAATCTCACTGATGCTTCTTCTATCACTGTAGATGTAGACAATTTGTTCCTTATTTTTAAAGGTAGTTAGAATAAACTCAGTTCTATATGAGTGTATTTATGTGTGTCAAGTTAGAAACAATGAGATTCCAAAGCTAGGATAACTTTACTTCACTGACTGATAAGAAAGTAGAGATTGCAGAATTATCTGTACCCTCAGAAAATATAATCTAAAGTCAGCGGAAGAGGCTGGGGGGTTTTTTTGTATTTATATGGTTTTTGTTTGTTTCTTTGCTATGCTGTTTGTTTTTTTTTAAATACACACTTTCAGGCCTCATGTTTGGTCTAGCTTTGTTCTTGTAAAAGTTGAGAAAGTTTCTACCACTCAGTTTAGTAAAACAAGTTCTAGGTACAAAGTTTTTTGGTTTTTTTGTGCCCTGGGGAGACTACATGGCAGATTGCTTTAGCAAGGTCAAATCAACAAATGTTGCACAAACCAACAATACAGGTTTTTACTTTTAGATAGTGTACGGATTTTGGAAGTTATATAATTATAAAATTCATTAAGACAAACAGGATATACTCCAATGCAACATTAGCATGCTTGACCAAATAAAATTAATAAACCAAGCAGGTAACTTAGGTGTGAGCATCATATATGGATTTAGAAAGTTTTGAGTACACCCTTCCATGTCAGCTGCAATTTATTGAAGGGTATAAGGGTCCTTTTTTGTATGCTCAATGTAACTCAAATGTTTGTGTAATTTTTTAATGTTCTTTGTCCTTTGCTTTGTTAACAGAATGACAGGACTTTTGTGTGCTGTGCTAATGTAATTTTACTACTACATACTATGTTAATGTGATTTTTGATTGCATTTTTGAAACATCATTATTAACATTTAAAAAATACAATAACGAATAATAATGAACTGCTTCCCAGAGGAAGCTGGATATGGTTTCCTTAGTGTTCCTTAGTCGAACAAGAGCTCAGAGGATAAAGAAATAAATCTATCACATCGTACATAATCCAAACCCAAATGAAGGCTCCTTAAATAAATGTAAATCGCCAGCAAGTTGCCTTTTGCAACAGTTTTGTTAAAATAAGGCTCATACCTTCCTTAATGTTGTTCTTGCTCATTTTGTTGCTTTTGGGAAGTCATGAGTTCATCTGTAGCAGCTTCAGACTGTCTAAACCTGCTACAAGTGTACTGTACTGTAAAGAGCTGCATTCCAAGTTTTCAGTCATGCAAAAAAAGAACAAATTCCAGTAAGTATCTCTTTCAAGGTCAGCTTGCGTTCATCAGTGAAACCAGATAGCCAAACACAATACTTAAACCATTTAATATCACTAAAAGCCTTGGACACTTAATACAGGAGTTCTAGGGGGCACCAAAACACCAATTCCACATCTTCTGAACTACTTGAATCTATCTAAGCAAGTATCTGGAGCCCTGAGGTGCTTATATATTCTCTGTTAAAAGTTTTCCAAGGGCTTGGTAGTCTGCTTCTTGAGCAGGTCGGAATGTTTCTAATCTTAACAATGCTGTACGGTCCAGGATCTACCTCATACCTCATAGTCTCCCTATGTTTCATAATGAAGGAGTTTTGCCCTTCACCTCCCTGTTGGATGTATCACAATCAAATAACTGACTTCAACATGATAGCTGAGTGGTATCTCCAGCAGTACTCCACTGCCAGCCTTTTCTTTTCACATTCTCACATGTTGGTTGAAGCATTCAGCCAAAGGCCAGTGGAGGGAACATGTCCCTATTGCCCAGAGTTAGGAGTCAACAGTGAGGCCATGAAACTACAAAAGGGATATAACTTTGAATCTGTATCTTTCGTGGTCTCCTTTTAATACGAAAAGTGCATGGCCTGTGAATATGTGAAAAAGTCTGTAGCTGCCAGTACATGTTATATGATGGCTGTTTTGGGAATGCTGGATGCCTCTGTAAATACATTGTCTTCTTAGGTGTCAAACTATGAAAAGTGTAGTGACTTTCAGAAGAAAGTTGTTGAGTGGCCACCGGTTTTCTTAGTGATACTGTTTGAATGTAAAAACTGTAAACTCTTCTCCATGGTGTATGTATCCTCAGAAAGTAGGATTTTTGGGAAATAGTCATCTTCTGTGTAGAATGTGATAATCCTAGGAAGACCATGGTGCTTCCTAAAGACTTACTTCTTTGCGTGAGGCATGGGCAGAGTGTGGGAAGAGGCAGAAGTAACCTAAGGAACTCCTGAGGGAGATTCCTGTGTTTTGGGCTATCAGTGCAATCACAGCTCTGATAAATGGCTCAAATTCTTACTTTATCTGTATCCAGAAAGACATTTGCAACCAAATGTCATTACCTCAGGTTATCTTTCTACGGATTGCTATTTTCTCTTCTTTCTCAAGTGAACAGTGAGGTTTCTTGTGTGTGCTTTTTTTAAACTATATCTGTCATGTCAAGGTTAAAAAGCTGTGGGTAAATAAACATGCTGTTGGTATGAGGCAGAACAGTTAATCTAAAGGGAAGCTGATTTATACGTTCTGAGTTTTAAGATACTGGAAATTCTCAAGCAGAGATCAAGGTTGTGATAGCACGGTTGCACAAAATTAAAGGTATTCAAGCTAATGTAAAGAATAGGAATTTTCTTATTGGTTCATTAATATTCAACATTTCCTCAAATTTCCTAAGAGTCAAGCTCAACCTGAATGTAGTGCAGTCATAAATTCTGGAAATGCAGGATATATGAACCTGGCCCTATACAATTCTCTCTGACAGTTCACTATTGCAGTTTGGTTTCTCTCATAAAAGGTAAGGAGGAAAAGAAGTTCTGAAGCATTTGTAAGGTGTTATGTGAAAGTAGTTGTGAATTTTACAGGTAGAATTATCTTTTCCTGAACATTAGTGGGAACTCCTGTCCCGAGTCTCTTTGGAATCTGGAATTTGGATACATCTTTTTTAATTTTAGGTGAACAGTTTAGCAAAAACTCATGACTTCAGTAACATTCTTTCTTAGCAGAGGGAGAAGGCAGACTAACATACTAATCAGGAACATTTTTATTTGGGTAACACCTTAAAAGTAGTACATTACATTGTTTTCTCCTTGTGTTGTGATGCATATTTTCAAAGTACCCTATACTGTGGGTGAAGTTCTCATAATGTTTCATTGTCTTAGCATTTTGAATAAGAAATTGCATTGTGTGTGCATATGTGTCTATATATGTGTGTATATCGGTGTATACATATGTAAGCCCAAGGACAGAACCTGCATTGCTTTTATCCAACAGCAAAAGTGAAGGCATTTCTCAGCTCATTCACCTTCTGAATGTAGAATGTCATTTGAAAAAGATAAAAATAATAAAGGAACAATAGTGCTAAAGACAGATGGGTGCACTTGTCTCATTCAGTGACCATGTTCATCTATAAATAATTATAAGACAGGTGTGAAGTGAATAAACTCTGTGCAGCCTGTTGTAGAATTCACTGTGCAGGATAGATCTTAAACTAGTAAGATCACTGGTGTGCTGTCCCCCTTCTAGTCTGAGTGGTCTAATTCCATGAAATAGATGTTTTAGGATAGGTTTTGATATGCAAGTTAAAGGGATGATTTCAGCCTCATTTAGAGCATTGGCTAGTGTGCTTATAGGTAAGTTACAGCTTGGCAAGAAGTGTGGTAACAAATTATGGAACTTTTTTTTTTTTTTATCTTAAGCCATGTAGGGGTTTTGCCATCTTTGTTCCTGATCTGCTGCATACTGTCTATGGTGTCTTTGGGGAAATCCCAACAGGTGACACCAGAGCCTGGATGAGGTAATAAGGATGTATAGCAGGCAGGTGAACCTAAGAATTAGGATGTGTGCGCAAAAGCTCTTTCTGATTTGTGTAGCTTGGGTGGAAGAGACAGTTGGGATGAATGGTTAGGGCCCTAGCCAGGAATCCTCAGGTTTAATGCTTAATATTTCCTTTGTCATCTTTGTGTGGTCCTGCAATAACTATTTAATCTCAGGTTCATCACATCCTGTGACATACACAGTATGTTCTGGTGGGCTTGTTCATCCACATGAGAAGCCTTAACCAGGTCTTGGACACTTCCACCCTGGTGCTTGGAAGGGGTAGGTTGGGTCAGTGTAAGTACAGGTGTGCTCTGTTGCAGCATTTATGTTAAATAAAATCACTTCAAGCTCCAGAAAATTATCCACTCTGAAATTCCTACACTGTTGAGACCATGCTGGAAAGTATTCCCTGTAATATGTTGTTCTTTGGTTTTTGAATAAACACCCCATGAAAAGCAACTGATGTTTATCTCCTAAAGGAGAACTACACATTCAAGGCTGGCAAGATCAACGTGCTGATGTGGACATAGGCTCCATCCCCAAGGCTGACCACATGCTTCGTCTTTGCTCAGTGGGGTTTGCTCCCAGGAAGCACTGGGCACAGTAGCCTGCTGGGAGGTGGTGTCTGGGGGCCCTGGAGCTCTGTCACCCATCAATGCGTGGTCACTCCCCACAGGCTTCCTCCTCCCAGCTGTGATCCCATTGTTCATGGTGTATATGGCCAGGATGTAGTGCTGTTGTGTGGATCTGTTCCAGGACATCTCTCTGGCAACATTCCTCTGGTGGCAGGCAGAATAATCAACTTTGTCCTCTTCCTCCTTGTCATCTGCTGGCAGCACCCCCAGGACTCCTGTGGAGATAGAATGGTCTCCTGAGGAGTGGGCACATAGCTCTTTCCATGGCCCACCGCAGGATGCAGCCAAAGCAGAAGTGATGGAAGCACAAGAACACACAGGCTGTGTGGTAGACTTCTTCTTGGGGGGCATGGGTGATCATCTTCTTTTGCCTCTGACTATTCTGCTCATTGCATCCTGACTCCTGCTGGCCACCATGGCAGAGCTGTTTTCCTCTAGAACTTCCTCAGCAACTGACACCATGCCCTGCAGAGAAAGACATGCAGCATACCTGAGCTTTCTTTGTGCTAGGAAGAGGAAAGCAAAGAAAATCTGAGAAAAAATGTGAAGAAGGTCTCCCAAAAGGATCTCCTTGAGGGCTGAAAAGCAACAGCAGCAACTCTGTGGGGCAGCCAGACCTATAGGCTGCCTTCTGCATCTACCCCATTGGCTTCCCCCAGGTACGACACATCCTACACACCAGCCACAGACTCCACCACTAGCTAGCTACCAGACAGCCAGCAAAACCTGAGCAGGAGGTGGCCAGGGAAGATAGAGGATCTCATCAGGAATCTTCAGTGAGACATATGGCTCTGCACAGTATTTGGTGTGCAGGACCCTTGAGCCAAGCAGTGGCCAAGCCGTGATCCTTAGCTCATGGACTGTTCCCCCTGCAGTGAAGTCCCAAACCCAAGCCCATGGTCCTGCTCAAGCCTGCATGCCATGCATGTGTCCCTGTGGGAGCCCTGGGCAGAACATACTGGGACACAGCCTGCAGCAGCTAAAGAGCTGTGAGGCTAGGGTGGTTGCAGCTGCTCCACGGTGATGTCACAAGTATCTCTGGTGCTGCCCCGAGGACCACCACCCAGCAAGGATGGCAAAGACCTTAAAAGGAGAAAGAGTCCCTGATTCACAGGATATTGGCCGTCTTTCTGTGGCCTTGCAGCAGGGGAAGGCCTCAGGCTTGTCAGGTCCTGTGATAAGAGGCTCTAGTGCTCCAGGACAAAGGCCCAAAAATGGGCAGCGGAGGAATTTAGGTGTAGGAATCCTGGTGACCTCTTCAGTACCAACAATACACCTGACTCAGCTTCTTCAAGTCCTGTCAGAGGAGAGGGACTTGCACCTTGTTACCTGGCAAATGCAGAATGGTTGAGATCAGAAGGGACCTCTTCCAGTCACCTTGGCCACCATGCCTGATCAGGCAGGTCAACAAGATCTAATTGGCCAGGAATACATTTGGACAGCTATTGAAGATCTCAAACAATGGAGGTTCCACCAACTTTCTGGGCAACCTGTGCCAGGGCTATGTTATCCCCACACTAAAATTGTGTGTGTTTATGAGATAAAGGTTTCAAGCTAAAAGAGGGTAGATTTAGATTAGATATAGTGAAGAAATTCTTTCTTTTGAGGATGGCAAGACACAGAAATAAGTTGCCCAGAGAATTTGTGTATGCTCCATCTGTGGAACTGTTCAAGGCCAGCATGGATGGGGCTTTGAGCAACTTGGTCTAGTAGAAGGTGTCCCTGTCCATGGCCAGAGGTTTGGAACGAGGTAATCTTTAAGGTGCCTTCCAATCCAAACTCTTTTATTATTATGTAGTCAGCATGAACCTCTTTTCTCTGGATGTGCTCCTGTATCTCCATCTCTGTTGTGCTGGAGGGCCGGAACTGGACTCCAGTTATAGCCTCAGCAGTGCTGAGGGGAAGCAAAGTATCACTTTCCTCAGCCTCTTGATAACACCTTTTCTAATGCAGCCCAGGATACAACTGACCTTGAGGGCAGAGTGCTGCCTCATGTTCACCTTGACATCCACCTGAAATCCCAGGTGTTTTTCTGCTAAGTTGCTTTCCAGCACAACATCTCCTCTTTTCTATCTGTGCCTGGACTACTGGTGCAAGACTGCACTTCCCTTTGTTGAAATTTGTGAGGCTTCTGTCAGCCGCTTTCTCCAGTCCCTTTGGATGGCAGCACAACCCTCTGCTGTAGCAGTCACTTCTCTTTGTGTTACAAAATGTGGTTACAAATATGAAAACTTGTTTCATAGCTAGTTTCAAGCTGGTCCATACTTTGTTTCATGCAATTGTCTGGAGCTGTGGCGTTCTTCCCCTAGAACTTCTTTAACTAACCTCTTCTCATGGTTTGTCGTAAATATGCCTTGAATTTCCACATGCACAAATTTGAAGACTACTAAGTTCTTTCTTTCCTAAACTGTATATTAAAATTGCATGGAGATACAAGTGGGATTATCACAAGGGACACAAATATTACAAATACATACTTGTTCTTTTGTTTCTCTAGAAGAACAAATAGTTTGTTATGACAAACTGGCAAAAGACATCTGGAGAAATAGTGCTGCACAACATGACAGCCAAAGATCAAGTATTTGACTGTTTCCTGGAAGATACATTTATTCTTTTTATATACACAGAGAGGCTTTATTAAGCTTTTTATAGCTATGAAATATTTTACAGTTATAGAGACTGTATTTCCTTGCAGTGTTTTTCTATAATGAAGCATCAGTCATGAATTTTATAAAAAAATGGGTAACACAACCATCAGTTGCTTCATAAACTTTTTTCTCCATTTCTATCCAAAATAGCCACCTTATCTTGGTGATTTGCCTACAGTAAGACTATTTTATTACTAGTTTGATTTTTGATGGATGACTGCCATTACTGACATGTGAAACTCAATGTGTTAATCTCAAAATCTCCTTAGCTGGCTAATTTCCCTTTAAGCAGATGTGGTGGTTTAAACCACTTTT
>NW_008627744.1:0-11258 GCF_000691845.1 Merops nubicus
CCTCCTCCTCCTGCGAAGGGCAGGCGGGTCGCTCTGCAGAACTGCTGTCCAGAAATCGTGTCGGTCAGAGAAAAGTCAGTTTACTGATTCAGCTGAATTCTTTTTTTCTTTCTGACAGATACCTGGAGAAGTCATACGCACTGAAACATCCTTTTTTTTTTTATGGTTGGGTTTTTTTTTTTGCCTTTTTTTTTTTTTTTAACGAGTCTGGTTTCCAGATGTTTGATACAAGAATCACAACGGAACAAACTGTTCATTAAGGGCAGAAGAGGGGGACATTACAAGATAACAAGCTAGCTGGCAGAGCTAATGGAAGCCTTTGAACTGAGTGTGTGCCGGCTCCGCTTGGGAGCTGCCCTTGGATAGTTGTGTTTAGGAAGGGCTGGAGACGAACAGCCTGACTCCCTAACGTGTGCTCTTTCCAGGCAGCAGGGCCAGGGAGATAGTGGAAGTGAGTTCAAGGAGAGGGAGAAGCCCTGGAAAAGATGACTTTTCAGAGCAGGGTGATAGGTTTTAGTCTGGCACACTGCTTCAGACTGTCCATATGAAGAATATATTCTTTTTTACTTTAAAAATCTGCAGAATGCAAAACTTCAAACTTTTGTGTCACTCTTTTGTCCACCCTCTTAGAGCACTGCCAAGGAAATTTTCCTAATTACCAAAAGCAGTTAAGAGATGCGCAGATAAGCAACCCCCCAAATCATAGACTGGGTAATTTAAGTGTCTCTTAAACGTCCTTCTCCCTTAGTATATTTAAGACCTCTTGATTTCCTATGAAAGCATAATCTGTATTATGTATTTCATTTAGGATGAAAGTCTCTTAAATGCACCACAGAATTTTCTGGTTATCTAGACTGATTTAGAGGAGATATTTAGTCACAGATAGGCTTTTTTAATTTTAAAATATTTGCATTTTGAGCATGTGGACAGCTGAATGCTGGTGCATTTCTAACACAAATTACACTCTGATTGACTCTTGCTCTGCCCTCCCCACCTCCTTGTGTATAAACTACACCTGCCTGGGCACATACTGGTATGTCGTGCTGGTGTGCTGCTAGGAAGGCAGCACAGAGGTGTGTTTTACAGAGAACACCTCAGCCTTTTTTTTGCAGCAGGTGTTGGAATGATGTAAAAAACCCCAATAATATTAATTTTTTTTTAAAAAAAACCAAAAACACAAACCTCACAAAATAAAAAAGAAATAAAAGCTAAACAAAACCCCAAACCAAAACAAAAAAACCCCTCTGCTCTGGTTCTGTTAAGACATGTTAAGAGTACAGTGACTTGTCAAGTTGTGTGACTTCTTAATTTCAGGGATGCCAAAACAAGTGCAGAGAAAGCCATTTTCAAGAACTGATTAAAAAAATTCAGCTGTTCAGCATTTAACTCTGCTGTCCATAAGTGAAAGGTGTCACATGGATTTCCAAGCTGCAGGGAACACACCCAGGCTATGGGAGGAAAGGGAAAGTGGCAAGGAAAGGAACTTCCCAGGTACCTGTTTTGCAGCTGGGTTGGAGGAACAAATGCTGCTCTTCCCAGAAGGGAAAGCAGTGCTTGAAGAGACACAATCATCTGCTGCTTTCCTCAGCTCCACAGAAATGAAGAAATCCACAAAGTATTTTTAAAAGCTTGCATTTGTGGTCCTTACTGCCCTCTCAGCTCTGTTCCATCTGAGGACTCCCCATGCACTGCCAGCTCTGGGAAAGCATTGCAGTTCAGGATGTGAGGCATTAGTCTGTATCTAAATAGTCTGTTACATGAGCTGTGATTCAGCCCTTGAGCTGTTTTAAGTTTGTGTGTTGAAATGAATGGAGCCATGCAGATTTCCACTGGCTCGGGATCTGTTCTTTTGTGTGTTGGTTAGAAGTAAAGGGTCTGATTCACCAGCGAGGTACTCCCTCTCGGGGCATTTTCGCCAGCATAACACCCGAGTGATGCAGTTTAAATTAATTGCACTTATATAAATCACAGGAGCGTAAGCAGTTAGCCCACTGGCTGAGCTGATTGAAGGATGTTAGGAATTGGATGGAAGGCATGTTATTACACGGTCCTGAAAGGATATTAGCAGCACATACTACCTGAGTGAGGTCTGCTGTCAAGAAAAGGGAGAGTCTGCATGAGGAGTGGGTGAGTCAGAGTAAACAGGTGCTCCGGGTGTTTACAGCAAATGTGGAGGAGAGGGCACTCGGAGATGTGCAACATCCAGCCCCCTGCAGGAAAGGCAACACAAAGGTCGAGTGGAGAAGACGAGTTTCCCTTCCTCGGGGGAGCCAGGGAGGCACGGGCACTGCAGAGGGTGACAGTCACGCTGCCTGCAGGCAAAGCCTTGCACCCACCTCTGAAAAATCAGGCCTACAGCTTCCCTCTCACATCTTACAAGTAGTTGGGCTTTTAGGGATTCTTTCTCTTCTTACTTTGAAAGCTTGTGTAAAGCTGTCTTGTTAATGCCATGGTGTTGCTAACAGCTGCTCTGCAAAGTGGGTAAGAAATGATCTGAGCAATTCTGTCGCCTGAAACCTTGGCATGGGTTTTGCACCAGCTAAATGATTAGGACCAAAGTTTCACAGTGCAGCAGGAAATGGGGGGGGTCCCCCCAGCTTGTTCATGTGCTTAAATAACAACCTGTGAGCCTCAACTTCAGTCTCCCCATAACTGGCAGCTCCACCAAATCCTTTTCCTTGTCAGGCTTACTTAGAAGGGTGGCAGCTTTTGTTACTCAGCTTTCTGGAAACAGAAGGGTGCCAGAACTGTGTTTGTTACCAAAGGACCCAAGGTAAGTTATCATCACTTTAGTTCTTCTCATGACAGTGTTTATGTCCTTACCAAGCATCAACTACTAGCAAAATCATGCATAAGAGGATATTAACTATCTGGATAAATCAGAGCAGAATCAAGAAAAATATCTTCAGAATATTAAATGAGCTATGTATCACCATTCCCAGAGCACAATATATTTCTCAGGCAGCACTGTAAAGCACATTTTGCCTGGACCTGCCATGGAGCCCACAGAAGGCAGCACAGCAAGGTTTAGAAGAACCCCCAGGAGCCCAGTGGAGCGTACTAAAAACAGCTCTGCAGGTTTATTGATGCAGGTGATGACTTCAAACTGGAAGGGTTAAAAGCACTAGTAGCTCAGTGTAGGTCTTGCAATTCATAAAAGGCCTGCATTTCAAAGGCAAATGTGAAATTATTAATATGAGAATAAAAGCTAGTCAGTTTTCTATAGCCAGCTGAATGTGGAACATACCAACTCAGCTTCAGTGTCACCTTGTGCTTTGGTATTTCCCCCTTAGTGCCAGCTGGCATATGCTGGGAAGCAATGTAACTTTGGGAAGCAGCAAGATTTAGTAGAGCTCAAAGTTGAGGAGTACCTCAGCTGTGATTAGACTGGATGTCAGAGAGGAGTAAGCCCAAAATTAACAGAGTAGAGGGAAACAAGTAGGGAATTGTATTCCTTCCCACTGCCCCAATACATATGCCTTAAGAATTTACTTGAAACACAGTTTTAGGATCTCTTTTCTTTCACGTTTTGCTCATCCTTCCAAATGCTGACCTGAGCTATCAGCAGAAATGGCAGCAAATTTAGAGAAAAACTGTTATGAAATCATATTAAGCTCCAGACTTGTAAGCTTAAAGTTCAATCAGTCAGAATAAATCTGTGCATCTTGGAAAGTTTTTCCAATTCATGTCCAAAAAAAATCTCCTAATATAGAAGGTTTTGCACCAATAAATACAGTTTTTCTAAAAACAGTAACTTTAAGTCAGAGTTATTAGGTACAGCTCAGTAATAGGATCTAAACTTCTGAGATTTAGAAAGAGGATAAACCAGGTTTGATTTTAGGGCACATTATAGAACTCAGTGTTTCTCCCTGTGTTGGTTAATTCAGGTTTGTGATTCCAGTTTAAGCCTATTAAAGACACGGTGATTGAACCATAGAAGTCTGATTCAGTCTGAAGTTTAAATCAAGGAGCTTTGAAGTGGGTTTCCTAGAGGTCTAAGCCCATCTCTAGTTTTTTGATAAATATATATAAATAAATTCATTGCAACAAAAATTGCATTTATTAATAAGATGTAAAATGGTTCCTTTTTGACCAAGTAGCTCAAACAAGGCTGACTTCTGTGTGCTCTCTCCTCCACACCTGTGTAACTTCAGTGACTTAAGAGGGTTCAGTTTAGAGTCAATTTAACTTATAATGAAGAAACCTGGTCACAGTTCAATTTTCCTGCATTGTTTCGACATGAAGATATCTTAATAATGGGCCAAATTCCCCTGTCATTCCCATCTGTAGTATCTCCATTGGCTACAGCTGAGCTATTTCAGATTTACTCAGGCAGAACTGAGACGTGATTCTAGTCCAATGAATAGAACTCTTGTTTATGTGTGTGGTGGAGTGACGAGTATTCATTAAACAGAAGTGTGTTACAACCCAGCTAAATCGCACTGCGCTCTGGAAAGTGATGCCTTCTGCAGCCTTCTCCTCATCTTCCAGGCTGGCATTGTTCACACGAGGAACAAGAGAGTTGCAGATGCCGACCTGGGGATGCAGGGAGCGAAGGGAGCCCTGGCAGGAGCGTTCCGTGGTCGGAAGGAGCCATCTGCTGGGCACAGCCCCGGCCGAGCGCTCCGCAGCGAGCTCCGGACCAGCCGCCCCATCGTGTGGCCAGCTCGGGAACTGGGGGTGCTGGAGAGCTCCGGGGTGCACCACGCCGGGCTCATGGGGGGGTTGCGGGGGGACCTAGGGAAGGAGAAGTGACGGGGTGCTAGCAGCGGCCACGAAACGGCAACGTCGCTTCCAGGATTTTGTAATGTGGCTGACACCTCTGACTTCGGGCTTTCTGTTTTGTCACTGTCCTTTGTTGCCTGCAGCAAAGTGAGACATGAAGACACCATTCCAGCCTTTCTCTGAGGAAGTGTGAGTGTCTGACAGAGAAGTACAATTATTTGCCATGTAGGGTACATGTATATATGTCCTGGTTTGAGCCAGGGCAGAACTAATTCTGTTCTGTGATTTTACTTTTCGGTTCAATCTCTTCTAACTAATTGCACTTTCTGAAGTTAATGGTGTGGTTTTGCAGAGAGCATCTGCTTCTAGCAATGGTAACACTTGATGTCTAGTGGACAGGATAGGTGACCATAAACCAACCAACAGGGAATTCCACCCCATATATATGCCATATTTGGTATAAAGTAAGGATCACAAGGGCTAAGCTCTCTTCTTAAATGGCCTGTGTCCAAGGAGGACCCTGTCCAGTCTGCCTTTGATCCCAAGCCATGTGTTCCTGAATCCAGTTCCAGAATCCAGCTCCAAAACCCACTTCTTGTCTGCTTCTGAGTCGAGTCTGGGACTTCCCCAGTGCCTGCTCCGCAGCATCAGTGGTGACGGTGATGCAATTAACGGCAGGGGAGTGGGTTCAATACTGGCTTTGTATATATTTGTATGTATTCCATTTTATTAATATTCATTAAAGCTGTTTTAGGTTTCTAATCTGTAAATCTCTCTCCCTTATTCCCTTTCTCTTCTCCTTTGGGAGGGAAGAGGGGTTAACAGAGAGCATCTGGTGTAGGTCTAGGGACAGCCTCGACCCTCAGCCATGACAACATTTACGAAGTATTTCTGTATCTATCTATAATTATGTTTGTACATATTCTAACATACACTTGTGATCATACTACAAACACTGACAGTTCAATCAGATGACAAATATTTATGGGAGAGAAAGTGTCATTATCCTTACTTTATAAAATAGTAACAAAAACATGAGGAGATTAAGACTGAAATTTTCAAAACCTTAGTTCTTAAGTGTGTTTTTAAGTGTCTTGTGGTGCCCTTCTCTCCAACAGCTGATATTCCTGTCTCCAAATGCTGCACAAGCTGCTGTATCATTTCCTATGTAGCAATTACTACTGTATTTGTTTACAGTTTTCTGACAATAAAGGATTATAAAGGGTATCATTTTTATTGCTGTTATTTATATCAACGTGACTTTTATCCACAGCCCACTGTAGCTTCATAGTTTTCCACTTTTCATAGATTTTTAAAGGTGATAAAAAGTACTCTGTTACCTTTTTAAAATGATCTTTGTCCCTCTACTCTTGTTAGTGAACTAGAGGACCTGGATTTGTCTACCTATGTTTTGCCTAGGTTTTACTTCTGATGTTCTCATACCAAATACTTCACGCAATGGTTGAAGTGTTTTTTCCACTCTGAAGAAGCTGATGGTCCACTCTCAAGCATGTTACCTGGCCAAACGTATCTTCAGGTTCTCCAGCACCTTGTTGTTTTGACTGAGTGTCCTTGAGGTAGCGACTGCCTGCCAGAAACTGCAAACACAAACCCCATCGTCGCACGCTCTTTGATGTTAGATTGGACTGGTTGATTTCAACAACTTCCTACCTTTGGATGAGGTTTATAGATCTGTATGACACCTCCTCTTCTTGGCCTTCTTTCTCACACACCTACATAACCAGTTACGTTATCTTTTTTCTCATTTCTTCTGTTGAAAGTGCAGAGAGTTTTGTTGCCTGGTTTGTTGCTCCCTCCCCTTCCCTTCAGTTGTCTCAGGTGCAGGAAGCAGCAGTAGCCTGTGGCATTTCGTTTTCACACCTTGGCCAGCCCTGGAGGAACCACAGATGTGCCAGGTGCTCTATCTACCAGCAGTAAGTGTGTGGGGCTGGGGGCCAGCAGAGACCTTCCCCGATGCTGCTGAGCTCAGTACTCAGAGGCATATCTGCCACAAAATGTAACTTTCTTGGGCAGTTACCTTAAACTATTGACTGTCTCTTTTTGTCTGTTTATCAATTAAATACTTATTTGTTCAAATTTGTTCTAACTCATGAGTTCTTCTCTACCCCTATCTGACTGTTGACATCTCAGTGGTGTGCACTGTCATTGCACTACTAACAGCTGGGACACTTATCTTTGTGCTCCAAAATGAATGGATGGTGTCACTCCATAGCAGTGAAGCAGAGTTTCTATATCTGCTTCACTAGAAATTCATCATTTTGCTGTGGCAAGAAAAGGTGAGAGCTGCTGGGTTTGCTTCAGTGTTCCTCTTCTGTTTCATCCTGAGGCTTAAGTGCTGTTCGTAACCCCTGCTGCTCAAAGCCACAGTAGTGCTGCAAGGCTGGTTCATCACCTGTAGTGCCTGTTCCTCATTCCCTCATTTAACATTATGTATTACCTGCAAACCGGATCCCAGGCAAATGATGTATTTGGCTATTCTTATAAATTCTTGCATTGACTTCAAGAACTTGGTCTATCAATTTCTTGAGGTCTGTTTGGAAGTTCCCAGGACCCCAGAGATGTCTGATAGTGAAGATCTTGCTTCTCCTGAGCTCCAGCTCCCTTTCATTCAGACTAGTACTCTGCTTCTGGCTCTGTTAAGCTTGATAAAGACATCCTGTGCTATCTTCTGCTATCGCCTTAGACAATAACTGTTGCCAGCTGCAGGCCTGATGTCTGGAAGTCCTGTTTTGTCTTTATCTGTTATCGTTGGAATAACTTTGAGGGCAGGGTGACGTCTGAAGCCTTTTTTCTTTCTCCAGTGATACCTAGCAAAAGGCGTAGCACAGATTGTCAGGGGCTGGGTGATTCAACATGCCAGAGCCTACTTTCAACATTGGAACCAGAGACCTTTTTAGCCCCAAACAGATCAAGCACTGTATCTACAGGATTACCACATAGTGACTCCTTTGCAAGGCTCTGTTCCTCGACAGAAGGTTTCCCAAACATCCAAGACATTCTTGAGGGCTTTTTGCCACCATAAAAATGCTAAAGGCTGCAAAACAGAAAAGGCACAGCTGCCAGCTCTGGTTTTCATGAGTGTGAGGGTGTTTGGGCTTTCTGTTTTCCCCAGTTCCTCCCTCGGTACCTCCACGAGGTACCAGTCTGCACTTGGGGTTTCTTACTAGCTCTTGTGAGAGCCTTCAGCTGACTACAGCATGTGCTGAAGGAGTCAACCTCCTCCCAGTACGTCTCTGCTAGGCTGCTAGAGAGTGCATAGAGTGACTAGTATCTGTTCCTTTCATGCTGGGGACAGACAGTCAGACATCAGATTTCAACCAGACCTGTGGCTTGCATTAGTAATGTTCTCCAGCAATGCCACCACCTTTGCATCAGCTACGGTATAGTTCAAATGATAGTAGCTTTGGGTTTTTGTTTATTTGGTTTTGTTTCTTTTTTTTTTGTTGTTTGTTTGTTTGTTTGCTTGTTGTTTTTTTAATATCTGTGTTAACAGCCCATGTCAGCCTGCTGACTTCAAAACTGGTTTACTGAATATTGCCAGCTCTTGGCCACACTTCTTTACCCTCCTGTTGTGCTGCCTCTCAGTGCCAGCGGAAGTGAGCTTCAGCTGTGCTACACATCAGCTGAAACTGGATCTGTCACTGGTCCCAAAGTCCAATTATAGTTTTAGTAGTATGGCTGATTTTTGAGTCAGCTGAAGTTTTGCTGCTCTGCCTCTCTGACTTTCTTTCCCATAGTCCTGAATGTTTTCTCTGCAACAGTGGCTGTCATTGCTCATGCACTTTCCCTGTTCTTCCTGTTTAGAGACACTTAAGGAAGGGTTAGTGTTTCCTTCAGTAATCATCTCTGCAAGGTGCTATGAAGTGCACCATGAACGACTGTCTCTAGGGAGATCATTTTTATGCCTCCCTTGCTATGTGAAAATCCCAGCAATCTCAATTTTGTGGTACAAGTATCTCATTCTGCTTCATCTTTGGGGATATAAAAGCTGTGTTTGTCTACAGTCTTGTTCTGTTTAATAGTGCTTATTCTGCCTCAGAGCTGCAACCTGTGTGCTCTGATGAGTATCTCACCAACTTTCACCACAGAGGCTGTTGAGGATTTACCCTTATTCCTTCACCTCTGCTCAGACTGTGTCTTGGCTCCTTGTGTGTCTGTCCCTGTAGGCAGCCTGGTTTCATGCTGTGTTGTCTTTTCACAGAATCATGGAAGCACAGAAGGGTAGGGGCTCGAAAGGATCTCTGGAGATCACCTAGTTCAATCCCCCTGCTAAAGCAGGTTTGCCTAGAGCAGGTTGCCCAGGGTCACGTCCAGTCAGGTTTTGAAAGCCTCCAGAGAAGGAGACTCCATAACCTCTCCAGGCAGCCTATTCCAGGGCTCCATCACCCTCACAGTAAAGAAGTTTTTCCTTATGTCTAGGTGGAATTTTCTGTGTTCCAGTTTGTGCCTGTTGCCCCTCACCCTATCACTGCACACCACTGAAGAGAGACTGGCCCCATCCTCTAGTTCTTGCTCATGCTTTACCCCAAATTCTTTTCACTTAATCCCGAGCAGGAGTCCAAGCAGAAAGATTTCAAGATGAAAGGTAGCTCTGTGGTTAAGGCTTGATTCACTTCATCCTGAGAAGCATGTTTCATGTTTCTTCACCCTGAGAAACAAGTCCCCGTTCTGCAGCAGATGACTACCATTTGTGTTTCAGATGCTGTTTCTCATTTATAAATTGGGACTTATGGCATTTCCCTCTCTTCTAAGAAGGTCTTGGGACTACTGCTTTAAAGCATAGGCAATATTAATGAGGAGATTAGTAGTGCCTTGGAGTGGATTAAGTCTGGAAGAAAATTCAGAGCTGGAAGAGGCCATTGACAAGGGATTGGAGGGAGGAGGAGGAGGAGGCAGACAGAGCTGGAACGTGCACCCTGAAATTCCTTCAAGGCTGCATCATTTCCCAGCCCAGAAGCAAAAGGTGGTGCCACATTACTGTGTACTTGTCCTTCCTCCTCAGTTCAGCCATTCTTCTCCCATACCTTTTGTGCATGTGTCCTTATCGTTTCGCAGAGTAAATCTCTGAGGTACCATTTTGGGAGATTGTGTGTTGGACAAAAAAAGCTGGAGCTGAGGCTTTTCATTTCTCTGCCTCCTGGTGAAGCAGAGATATGACTGAATTGCTCCTGTCATGTACTATTGCATAATTCATGAGTTAAAATAGCTATGAAATGCTTTGCTGAAATTATAAAGATCAACAGAGAAAATGTGAATTGCAAAACCCAGTGTGGAGCATTGACAAGCACAGAGTATAGAAAAGAGAGGCCTCCAGAGCCTTTAAGAAGATGGCTTTTCACTTTTTCCCTTTTATTAAGTTTTTTTTTCCTCATTAATTACTCTTAATGAATGAGTCAATATTTATGTGGGTGATAACACTGTCTATATGAGCTGCTAGACATTGCTCACCTATTTTGAAATTACCTAGTCCCTAGTTTGTTTATCCCCATGCAGAGCAGATGGTTGTGGTGTGAAGTTCAAGCTTTTTCAGTGACTTGAGTAAGCTGCAGAGGCTGTTCACTGAGGAGGTGAAATGCACCTTTGCTATAAGTTTAACTTGATCTCTGCCCCTGTCAGCAGTGACTACTAAATTACCTATGTTTCATGCAGTGATTTTTTTTCATCATCTTTTCCTTTGGAATGAAATGAGGTGCTCCAAAATAAACCTTGATGTTTAGGACACCTTACAAACAAACAAACACACAATCCAACCCTAATACAATGAGCTAATACTGAAACAGCTTTAAAGCCTACTGCAGGTCAGAATAGGGTAGTGTGTAAAAGCAAATATCTGCTGCTCTATGCAGCTCCCAGCTACCACAGGGGTTTGATGTACAGATCAGATATTGCCTTACAGTTTATTGTTTGTGGCCTGCTTAGCTGCTCATGCAGCCTTTCTGTTGGGGAGTCTTTGTGGAATGTATGATGTTAAGAATATTTCATGTAGGAGAGACAGGTAAAAAGACAGAACTGTACCTGTGAGAAGAAAGAACGAGCAAACCAAATAAATGCCAGGTATTGATCTCTCAGATCATGCAAGGCCTTTGAGAAGTATGGAGCTGCTTTCAGATGGCAGAGAAGTCCTCTTCTAGTGACCTCCAAGTGCCAGCATAGTGCTGTGGTAGCTGACAGGATTATTTGCTTCATGAATTCCTTTAGGACCAGTGTTTTAATTCCTTCAGATTCTCCCTGAACATCATACTTCTTCAAAAATTCCTTTTTATTCAAGCATCTTTGCTAAGGATTTTCCATAGCTTCTCTATCCTAAGCTGTCATACACTTTTTAAGTGTATTTCTTTGGTTCTTTACATTTTTTTTTTCTTGCAGGAATGGTTACAAGTTTTCACATATGAAAAAGCTAACAAATGAATCTGCAGCACTATGCAAAGTACTAAAACCTGTCTCAACAACTCAGGTGACCTTCTTTTGCCAGAGTAGCCAGGTATATCTGCAACACTATGGGAGAAGGATTC
>NW_008627744.1:11585-29205 GCF_000691845.1 Merops nubicus
ATATGCCTGGCAATAACGTTGAACATGTGGAATAAATGACTAGATCTGGCATTTCTGAGAATCATGGTGCCTTACCATGCCAGCACAGCCCAGCTGATCTGCACGTGCACTGCAGAAATATCCAGGACTGGCAAACACACTGCACAATTTGTCCTTCACCAGCCTGGAGGTCACCAATAAATGCAGAGTCCTCACATTTCATCCAGAAAGAGCTCCCTTTAAAGAAAAGAGGCTGTATATGATAAAAGTCTGACATCTCGTAGGCAGGGTTGGGATGTCAGGTATCTCCATTTTAGTGATGGAGTCTTAAGGTACAGGGGAGCTGAAAAAAACTGTGTAGGCAGGCTGTATATGATAGAAGTCTGACATCTTGTAGGCAGGGTTGGGATGTCAGCTATCTCCATTTTAGTGGTGGAGTCTTAAGGCACAGGGGAGCTGAAAAAAACTGTGTAGGAATGGAGCAGGTCTATTGTGAACAAGACTAACTATGGAATAATCATTCCTTTTTTCAGTTTTATTTTTAAGCCATCTCTGAAAGAAGGTGATTCCATCAGCAAGCCTGTGGTCTGTGAACAAGGGGCAAGTCCCCAAGTACAAAGACAGCTGAGATAGGCAGTGACTGAACAGCACATATTGCTGTGAACTACATAATCAAGTTATTTTTCCAGTTACATGCAGTGTCACCTGACATTATACCTCATGTCTTATTAAAATCTAGAGAAGTAAGCTACTTGGAGAATTTGAGTAACATTAGAGATGACAGAATAATGCAAAAGATCAAGGGGATTCACTGTTAAGTACTGGCAGGGATGTTAACAAAATTACCAGAGAAGAAGAAAATAATGAATCAACGGTGAATAATCGTGTCCTATATCAGGTAAGTGAAGCCATTGTCTCTGCAGTAATTAACTGTTCCAATGATATGGGCTGGCAATGTAATAAAGAAGCAGTAGTGAACATGCACTAATTACATTTGCTTTTGGATTCAACAGAAGCTGAACAGCTGTTTGGTGCAGTAGGTAAATTAAGTGCACTACTCAGATCCAGTTTTGAAGAGAATCCTTGATGTCACCCAATGATTAATGTGTAGGCTGAGTGTTTAAGGGCATGATTCAGCAAAAAAATACCGTCACTCGGTGTCGTAGCACCTCTTGCTGCCTTGATCACACCTTCCCTCTACAAAAATACATTTCTGGGGGTTTGCGTGGAGGTTGCAAGGAAGAAGCATATGAGAAAGAGGCTTGTGTTGTTCTCCTTGTAGATTTTTTTTGGCCAGATACTGATTTGTGAGGAGCAGAAGGTGCGAATGGGATTTGTCCTCTCCTCCTGAGAAAGCTGTGAGGATAGTCTGTAAGGCTTGCAGTTATAGCCTGTACCTGGAGCCTACTGGATTTGAGATAAAATAGGGCACTCATCAGAGGAAAGAGCTGTCCCAGTTCATCAGATCTCCTTAAAAGGCACTTTAAGCAGGAAAGGAAAAATTTAACTCTATTATGTTAACACATGAACTCCTCAGGGCTTGACTGAGTGGCTCTGGCCTACACCACTGCATCTTCCTCTCTTTTCTATTACAGAGCAAACCCCTATACTAAGGACTGGAACCATGGGCTGGGCTAGCAAATTATAACCATACAAACATTTCTTGCTGTGTTCCTGCTATGTCTGACAAATACATTCTGTCATGTAGTATTGCACACTCGTTCTCCCCAGTTTGTAATGAGACATTGGTGGTGCTTCATTTCTGCTGATTTATTAATGCTCCACAAAAATCCCAGTCTCAGGGTGTTATGTGGAAGGGGTTGGCACTGGTCAATAGGAGCTGAAGAATCACCACAGCTGCTTCTTCTTCATGTAAAGATTGACAAGACAGGTAGAAATCAAGAGAAACACACATGTACTCTCAGCTAAGTGCCTTGTTAGAGAAAAACAACCAGGATTTACTTATTTAAGCCCTTTACTTAGTTGCATTCAGCTTCTCATAATGGATCAGGGCTGTTTTGCTGCTTCTATTTTTGAAATGCAACGTAAACATGTAGAAAAACAATGTGTAATGAATGAAATAATCTATTATAATAGCATTATCAAAGAGACTTCCCTGGTGAGTGACACGTGACAAGTCATTGCCTTTTGTAATCTGAAGCTTAGGTCTTGGTCTTTCTCTGTGCCTTGAGTAGCAAGTGCATATCCTTTATCAATTCACTTCAGCAGTTCTGCCTGTCATAGTGATAGCCACACTTTTATCCCTTAAAATATTATTTTTAAAATGAAAGAAGAATCTGTCTGCTTGGTTAATGCTGTTTTTGAAAATGAAATAGTCATGTACAGAGATTCTTGTCTCAGTCCAGCACAGGGAATACATAAGGAGTTAGGTTAAACATTCTAGTCTGGATGATACTTCCCTCAGAGCTCATCAGCAGTCCTGCTCTGAAGCATGACTTTGATTTAGGTGCATTTGTTAGCTGCATATAGATGAGAATTAGCTTTAGGATTATTAAAGACAGAATCATGGCAGTGAAAGACAGAACAGCCTGTCATCCTCCTTGCAATGAAAGATTGTATGGTTTCCAGAAATGAAGTAACTTGGGTGAGTCATATAATCGGTACTCCCAGGGTTAGATGCAAATTTATGGTCCCTAAGTCCTCTCTGGATGCAAATACTAGGGCTATAATCAGTACTTTGCTAAAGAATCAGGTACTGGCAATTTCATCATGGATCTAAATTTAAGCTTAATTAAAACACTTTTAGTGGAATCAAGCTGCATCTTTAAAACTAATCTGTCATAGAATTATAGTTTCTTTGTCTAACGTCATATGAGCACAGAAAGCCAGGAATAAAGATGTCACTGCACTCAGAACTTCCTAGATCTCACTTTTCTTGAAGCACAGCTGAGTGCAGAAGAAAAGAATATACAGATTTGCTCAATAAACACTATATTCTAGCCAAGATATGAAAATGTGGTCTTGTAGGCAGCACCGAACCAGATTACATCCACCTCAGAAAATAAATTACAGTCTCTTTGCAGAGCTCCTTGAAAGTTAAACTAAAGATCTACAGAACTGATCACCAAGCATAATCAAACACAGCAAAAGCCAGCAACCACTCCCTCTGTGCTAAAACACAAATATGTTGTGGTGGAGAGACTCTTAGAGGTGTTCATGCGTGGAGGTTAAGATAGCTCTCTCAATGTATGGGTGATGACCCTCAGGTCAAGATTTCCACTGGAAAGCCAATACTTAGCTGAAGAAAGGGAAGAAAGTACCTCCAGCCACATCTGGCTGAAGTGCTGGGGTTAAACCCCAGCCCTGAATGAGGGCTGGCACATTGGATAATGTCCACAGCCAGGCAAGAAAGAGCCTCCTGATTATTTTTCACTCAAGAGTCTAGCCAGCCTTGGGTGGGAACTGATTAGGAGATCACCACCAGGTGTCCCCACTTTCTGCATTAAGAAGCCACCTATATAAGAACTGACTATTAGGAGTCGGGTTGTGAGGTTTGTCTGCACAGTGGGTGTGTTGTGAGGGTGTTTTGGCTACTGGAAGGGCTCCCTGACTCTCTGTGGCAAGTGGAGATCCCAGGATGGTAGGGGCAGAACATGAAGCTCTGAGTCCCTACTATATAACTGGACTCATGGCCTGGTTGCTATCAATCTTCCATGGCTTGGCTCCTTGCATGGCTTGCTGCCTTCTTCATGTCCAATGTTGTGAGTAAGTGAATTGATTTGTTCCTTCCTCTGGTTGTCTAGCACTTTGGATCTCTGGTGGGTGATGTGGTAGGGAAGAGGGGCATTGGGCTGCTGCTTTGCCTGTTAATGATAATATCAGTCTATATTGTGTGAGTGGTCAGCAGAAGACTGGCTCAACGAAAGTACTCTACTTCATCATTTCATAATTCACCTCATCAATTTTTTATTGAATTGCCTTTGGTTCAGTTACTTTTCAAGTCTGCCTTAAAAATATTTATATTATGTGATTTCTTGTTCCTTATCTGTTACGTTCCAAGGTGTCATGAGGAAGGCATTCACATAAATTTGTATAAAGTGCAGGTATTGTATCATGCATTACTTATAAAATGATTCAATAGTGAGAAAGAATAACATCTCTTGATGGCCAAAAAAAAGGCTTTATCAACATCACAAAAATCTTTCCTTTAATCTTGCCATGTCAACATTATTCATTAAGAGGAAAAGATTTCATGGAGATCAGGACATAGCCTACAGCTTTACATTAATGCACACAGAATAAATGGAGACCAAGAGAAAATAAATGGAATTTAAGGAGAAAAACACAGCATCTCTAAGTCAGCAGAAATCCCTATGCTTAACTTCCTTCTCAACAGCTTTTTTTCTTAAGAAAGCTAATAGACAGTTTGTGAGGGGAAAGGGCTGTGTCATGTCATCAAAAGAGCTATGCAAAAAGTTCTGTTTGCATATACATACATATGCTCTCTTTCTCTCTTCTGTGAATAACTATTGACCTGTTTTCATAGGTCAAATACACGTGTCTTTATGACTAAGCAGGAAAAAAGCAAGGAAAAGATATCTTTTTTTTCTGAAAATGGAGTATCATTAGCAAAAATAACCATGAAACAAAGAGCACACTGTTGCAACTGATCTGTTTCCTGTTAAAGGTTGGAATCTTGCTTTTAGTGTTATGAAAGTGAGAGATGGCTGTATCTGCCAGCATATGACTATCTTCTGATTCTGATACCCAACTTCTGCCTAAACTTTGGAAAAATCTCTTAATCTTTAGTATGGCTTTAGGTCTCCAAGGAGACTTCTTACTCACAAAATACTTCATCTGTTACCATCCATATACAGAAGTGATGCATTTTGCTTTTTCAGTCATATTGTCATATTTTTGATGTGTTCACTATAGAAAAGTAACTTTCTGTTGGAAAGCATTTCATACTAGACCAAAGCATCGAGGAAGTCCAAACTAAATGTGTTATTTCAATGAAACAGTGTAGTATTTACATACCTGTCTGCAACATTTGCCACCTTGAATTCCCTATACTTCTGCTTTTCAAGAAACAGTGACATCAATTCCTTATGTTTTTAAGCTGCTTTCAGAAAAGAGACAAATCAATCACAGACCACTCATTTGTATATAAAAGTGAAGACAAATGTTCTGCTATAAAAGTAGTAAAAGAATAATGAAGAAATAAAGCTTTCTAAGCTACTCAATAACATTTATGACATTTATAACATCCATAATCTGTCAAATTCACTCATGTTTTGCCATGCTTTACAGTGTAGGGAGATGAGTAAAACTTACTTTTGCTTACTCTCTGCCTGTCTGACATTCTGCTTTGAGGAAAAATTGTATCTTCTGCTAATACAAAAACTGACAGATATGAAGTAGAATTGTGCATCAGTTTGTTGTCACTGCAACATTTTCCAAAATTCTGAAGGCAAAGAAGTTGTATAATGTACTTAGGTGTAGTATAACTACAGTACTGTATAATGCAGTATAGCTATAAGTTTTTATAATTTCAGTGCCAGAGAGTAATTTAAAGCTCGGTATCTTTGCTTAACCATTATTTTGTACTTTTACAAATTTTTTTTTTTTCTAAACTTCCATTGTGCTATGCTGAAGTTCAGGTTTGCTGCCAACATAAATTTCAGTATACATCTGGATAAGACTGAGGAAGAGCAATATAATGCTCAGATGTTTTTCCTGTCTTAAAAGTGACTGTTACCTCATGAGAGAAGATGTAGGACTTGCAGGAAGGCACCTTGCAAATTTGTGCCTTTGAGCATAGATGCAATTTATTTTTGAGACTCCAATTTCATTGATAATAGTAGCAAAAACTGACACTTGCTGTCTGTTTCACTCATGCTTGCTCGAAGGAGCTCTAGAATGGGTGTTGTCAAAAGGCCAGTTAGATTGAGTTGAAGTACACACTGCAGTCACGTTTTGTAGAGCCTAAGACTTCCCTTCTGTGATCATAAGAATAAACTGTGAATTTCATAGTATTTCAGAGAGCTTTATCAATTAAGTCTTCAGGTTTTGCTTAGTGGCATCAGAGCTATATGCTACTCTGTCAGCATAGCACTGTACTCACTTAACCTAGAAGACTGCATTCACTCTTGGGCTTTGTTTCTTCAGGATTTCTTGCATTGCAATTTAATCTATTTCCTTGCAGTTGCCTTGTTTTAAAAAAAAAAAAAACCCACACCTAGATTTTTTTGGTCTTCTAGCCCAGAGTTCTGAACTGCATATTTTTGAAAGGCTAATGAGCCTCTTGCAGCTGTTTCATATTGAAACCAGTGTTGAGATGTTCCTGCCTTTCACAAAAATACTCTTTGAAAGCTGTCCCACTGATTTTAATTTTAACAATGAAGGAACACCAAAGAATAAAACCAAGAGGCACTGCAACAAGTGTATAAATGTGGTTGCATTTTTAAGCCAACTAGAGCAAAAAAACTCAGAGGTCCTCTGCAAGGCTGTTGGTAAAAAGATGATTCACTGCATTAAAGCCCACAGCTGTTTCAGCATGTGACAAGAGCAGCTGCTGATCAACACCAAAATACTATGCTCTACAACACTATTAAAAACCCCTGAGTTTAGATGTTAGCAGTGTAGTCTTTTCTGTGGCTCGGCTAATGTATAATCATGTCAAAATGTCAGTATTACAAGAAAATTTCTGATTTTTGAGAGGCTTCTCTTAAAAATCCATCCTATTCTGCTCAGTTTAAAAAAAGTGGTGTATGAATGGCCACAGATAGGGCAAAAGCAAATGCATGTTCATGCAAATTAAAGGTATATTGTGACAGTTACAGGCAAAATAAAATAATTTGACACTTGAAAAGCAACTTGCATCCTGAAGTTGAACATGTGAAGCCCAAAGTGAAACTGGAATGCTACTAGTATATATTGTATGACAATATTTTTTTCCGTAGCTTTTCAGTTTGACGATGGTAGAAGAACACACACAATTTTAATTCTATGCATAATTTAAGAAGTATTGAAAATACAAGCAAAATTAAAGGAAATTGTAAGCTATCAGCAGTGTTTCAGTACGTTATAGAGTTTATCATGGTTTGAATCCACAGGTTGCAGACTGATCCCAGGCGGTTGCTGGGTGCCACTAGATGAAGCTCTAGTCACTGTAACAAAGTTATCCTGAAAAACACTTCTGGAATGCTGTTACTATTCAGCAATTAACATACAGCTTTAAAATGGAGTATTTTCACCGAGAGTTAAATTTCAATGAGGTACACCTTGTACTTCACCATCTTCCATCATAACCCAACAAGTATGTCAAAGTCTTCAAGTGAAAGTGATCCCACGAATGGGTGGCTCGTGCAGAACGCTTGTCCCAGTTTTGGAAAGCTCAACTCCCCATTGCTTTTGGAGTAGTTTTCAGCAGCCCATATCTGCTTTGCAAAAAGTCCTAAGTCTGTTACCCTCAAAGTACCTTGCATGTGAATCATAAGGTTTTGGGGTTTGAGATCTCTGTGTGGGTATCCTTGGCTGTGAACAAGGGCAACTGCTGAAACAATGTGTGCACAGAACACACGAGGCTCCTCTTCCAAAAAGTGGTGTTTGGAAACAAGGTACTCCAGCAGCTCTCCTCCAGGACATTGACCTAAGATGATAAATCGCCAGCATGTCTGCCAGTTGTATCATATGATAAAAGAACCAAGCAAATATCCAAGTTACTCATGGCATCAATTTCCACTTTCACATGGGTCGAGTCTTCCCCTAGCGCATGTTTGTCCATGATTTTTACCAGAACAACCTCGGTTCAAGTCAGCCATTGAGTCCCTGATGGCAATATGTTCATGTTAGCCCTGGCTGGGAATCGGGCTCAAGGGAAGTGTTCCAGGCTGGAATTAGCAGTAGATGACAACTGGGTACAGGAGATGGATTCTGGAACTCGGTTCAGGAACACATGGCTTGGGATCAAAGTCAGAATGGATGAAGTCCTCCTTGGATGCTGGCTGTTGCAGAAGCAGCAAACACAAGGAAGAAGGCTGAAGGGAGATGGAAGGGGCTTGACCCTTGTGCTCCTTCAGCTTTTACTGGATATGAGATGGATAAGGGGTGAAATACCCCATTGGTGAATCTTGGGGTCAATTATCTTGTCTGGTCCTCTTTGCAAGTGTGGTGTACTTTCTGCCACCCTCCATGTGGTACTCAAGCTTAGCAGTGTACTTTGAAAATTGTGTGTGAAGCAGGCTTAAATATTACACCTGATGTATTACTTTTAAAGTTTCTAAAAACTGTTTTTAGAAACTCTAATGTTTTAAAACTGTTTTTACACTTCTAGTTAAAAAAAAATGTACTTTTTGTAAAGCAAAATGCTCAAATCAGTGGGCTGATTAATAATAATGATATTTTAAGTTCCATTTTTCCAAATCAGTGGGCTGATTAATAATGATATTTTAAGTTCCATTTTTTTTCCTGTGTTGATGGTTTCCTTCATTCCTTTCTTCCTTGGTTACATTTTTTTCTAACCTCTAATGGATGAGGTTGAATCTGGTAAATATAAAAATGTTCTAGCCTCACTGAGAGATTCTTTTGAAGTTGTGCCTTTACAGTTAGATGTTTTTACTGATCAAAAGAATAATTGAAAATCACCAGCAATATTTTGTTTCTTCCTAAGAAAGCTTCTGAATTAAGGAGTTTGGAAGACTATGAGAACTGGGCACATCCTTGCTAGTGTTCTGTATATGTGGGATTTGGTGTATATTTAATTGGCATGAGGTGAAAACTTTGGGTGTGATACCATTCTCCTGCAGACTTGGGCATTTTCTTCTGGAGTTTGCTACCCTAATGCAGAGGAACAGGAGTTATTCCTCCCTTCAAACTTTGTTTGATGCTGGTGTGTCCTTGAACTTCCTGGCAGTTTTGCCCATCTTTCTCTGCTCTGAGGTTAACAAGACATGTAACATTTTCTTCAATTCTAGGTGCATTTTTTTAATACTGAGCCTGCGTTTCTCAGTAAGACTTGGTGACATATCTGAAAACATATAAAGGATAGACTTAACAACTCTTTTCCTATAAACAATATTAATTTTATAACAGATCATATTAAATTAGTCTTTCAATGACAGGAGCAAACTTTTTTTTTTCCCCCCTCAGGTTTTTCAAGTAGTTAAGTATTTGAAGGGTGGTTTTGGTAAACGAGCAACTTGGGTAACTTACTTTGTGAAAGAAAGAAGACTAAAAGAGAACATATGTCTCCAAAACACCTGTATCTGAAAAAATAAAGGATAGACTTAACAACTCTGTTTTAAAATTAATATTGTTTATAGGAAAAGGTCATATTAAATTAGTCTTTCAATGACAGGAGCAAACTTTTTTTTTTCCCCCCTCAGGTTTTTCAAGTAGTTAAGTATTTGAAGGGTGGTTTTGGTAAACGGGCAACTTGGGTAACTTGCTTTGTGAAAGAAAGAAGACTAAAAGAGAACATATGTCTCCAAAACACCTGTTTTGGTAGGCTTTGTCCTCAGCACATTGTGGCAATTTGAGAATGATGCTAGTAGCCAAAAAGTCTAAGAATACTCTTAGGGTGGCAGATTATTGCATTGTAGATGCCGTCTCTGGCCACAAGAGAGCATTGTAAATCCAAAGAAGGCCAGTTTCAGCAAATGAAGTTCATGAGACCTAAATTTCCCCGCTGCTGTCAGAAAGCTCAAGAAATGATGACTGTTTATTGACGTTAGTACCCGACAGGTAATTAATTATTTAGGGTTTTTCCCAAGAAGAGGAAAGGTCACCTTCATTACACATAGCTTTGTAAAATACCATGACTTACATTGCAGATCATGAAACATTAAAATGCAAGCAGTGATTGAGAATTTCAGAGCCCACATATTTGTTTTCTTGTCCTTTCAAGTTGGAAATGCTTTCATTTCTATATTACTGAATGGTGTGTTATAAGAAAAATATAATTAACAAAACCTACCTTGCAAAAGCATGTTCTGAGGTCTTTTATTCTCTCACTGCAAGGAGTATGAGAAATTCTGAAAAGAGAGTCTGAGATTACACAATTATTTTTTTTTCAACAACAAAAAAAGATAGAAACTTAGCAAACAAAGGGTCAAGACCAGAGAAATGGGAAAAATGGAAATCAGGAAGGAAAAAGGAGCAATTAAGCTCCAGGTAAGATATGTTAAAAAGGTAGGCTACTAGGCAACCTGAACACAACCAGTTGTGCTCCCTGCCAGCCTCTGGGCATGCACAAGGTTGCTCACTGCACATCTCTTTCTTTCCAAGCTTCCCCAGCAAACAATGACTATTCCACCTCTGTGGACAGGCGGCTGCCAGATCAGCTCTGCCCTGAGATCTACCCAGATCAGTTCAGCCCTGGGAAACCCCACAAGCTGTTTCATGTGTTTTTGCTGATACTGCACTGTGAGGTAGCTGAGAGTCTCACTTTTTCTCCTCCTCCTCCTTGGGTGTCATTTCCAGACATGGAGTTATTTCTTGTGTAAGCTTGAAACAAGAGCAACGCCCTTTCTTCATACTGCCTTGCAGTCTTCTTCCCTACTTCCATGGCATTGCACTGCCATAGAGACTTGTCATAATCTGCAGACAGGGTGGTTCTCTGGGCTGCATTGTGTCCCACCTGGCCTTGCTGCTGAGAGGCAGACACACAGCTAGAGAAATGGAAGCAGAACACAGTGAGACAAGTGCCTCTAATCAGAGTCTCTGTTGGAAATGCATCAGCTGTTTGGGGTGGGATAAGGTGAAATTAGGAGTGGTTTGATGTAACAGTAGAATGGATTTTAAAAAGATAAAACTATATATATTATGTCTGCCAGGCTAATGAGTTCTGTTTAGGAGGGTTAGAAAGAGAAATTTTAAGAAGTGCTTGCCCAACATGCCAGCTGCAGGATCTTCCAGCAGTGAATCCAGTAATGTTTGAGTGTAGATGCAGCTTGATACTTTTGTCCAAGTACACACAATACAAACTTCTGAAACCTGCTGAAAACAACAAAAGATCAGTGTGAATTAAAGGGACGGTTCTATGACATCACTCATTGATGTCAATTCTGTAGGAATTATATTTTAGTCATCAGAGAGACTAGATTAAAATAGTCTGTAATTGGCTTCATACTTCTCTGCTGGCTGGCTCTAGAACTTTGGAAATACACTGACAAGGAGAAATACAAGACACAGGATTGTAGGAATGGAACTGAGGCTGAGAGAAACAACCCTAATGATGTGGAAAAGAAGAGGTTATTCATTGTATTTCCTAAGAATCTTTGTACCTAAACTATAAGAAACACAAAATGGAACTACCAATGAACTTACAGTTGCTGTTCAGGGTTGTTTACAGAGAAGCTGAAGGACATGCAGTGGGTGCTGAAAAGAGAATTTCTGCAAATAAAGCTGCAATATCCCTGCTCAAGTCAGTGTCTAACCCACTCTGCATGCAAAGACACATTTTTATGACCATAATTGCAAAATTTGGTGGTGTGGCAGGTTGAGAGAGGTTCCCCATAGCTCATGTACACACTTGTTTCAAAGATTTTCCCCATACAGATAGTTGACTGGATGTATTGTGCAGCGAGTTAATAAAATTCTTCCATAAACAGAAAGTATGGACAAAGTTTCCATGATATGATTTCATCTAAAAACTAGGTGTGCAAGGAAAGGGTACATTTTGCAGTTAAAGACTGAGCAGCACAGAACACAGGGTAGTTAAGATCACTGGCTCTTCTGTTTTAGAGCTGGTATATTTTCCCTTCTACATTAGGGTGTGGAAGCTTTCTGGGATTAGGTGGCTTTTGGAGGGAGCTTCATAATGTAAGAGGGAAGGACCATCATTTCACTCTCAAGAGGGTGGTATAGAAAAGAATGTATAATACTTTCAGAAAATACTTTCTTACAGAAAAGAAGAAAATCAAATCCAATGTGCATTTAAAAGTGTTGGGAAGAGAACTTGCCTGTTTTGTCTTCTGGTGGGATGAATGCTTTGAGGTATTCTAATACTATGTTGAAAAGCAGGCTCAGTTGCCAAGTTCATTTGTCCAAAGCCTAGGGAAGCCTGTAGATTTGAAGAGGACGATTTGAAAACAAAATTGTATCTATACCTCCTATCTCTTCTTTCAGATGCTCTCAAAATCTCACTAGATAAGCTGTTTGGCTGTGAACTGTGCAAAATACAGACCAGCTATTCCATTTTATTTGCTCTTGTTCTTAAAGTATCAGCAGGTCTGTTATTTACAGATCTTTCATCAAATAGTTGAGGTTTTATTCCAGTGAATTGTTTCAAATATTACTTGCCAAGTGTCTTCTGAGGGAGAATAAAAAATTTAGTAGCTCTCTAGGCAAAGTGAAGAAGGTGGTGGTGGAAAGAAGAGACCTTGAGGAGATCTCTAGGACAGCTGTGAATCTTTGGCTTTGTCTTTTTTTGTTATTGTTTCTGAGCTGCTAAGAAAGCCAAGCCCCAAGGGAGTGTGTAAGCCAGGTCTGTGTGCCCTGCAGATGGCAGAGTAGGAACTTGCCTGAGCCAAGACCCGTGTCTGAACAGCAGCAAGGACCTGGCACAGGTCACTGGCACTGGTGCTTCAGTGTTGGAAGCCTTAGGGCAGATCTCAGCGTGCAAAACCAGGCCTAGGGAGTGTCAATATCCACTTTTGCAACAACAAACCCCACCAAACTCCTGGCTAGTTCCCTTGGTATAGCTCTGGTGAGTGAAACTGTCAGGTAGTTTTAGCTGCAATACTTTCTTGGGTGAAAACAGGAAGCATATTTGACTCTTGCAGTTAATCCAGGACAGAAGCTCAGAATTATTTGACTTCCATTTTTCTTGCTATTAGATCCCAAATCTTGAACAGTGATTGAGCTCCCAGAACACTAAACTAATTTGATACTAATCCATGAAAGGTCACTGCTAGCATAACAATATCCCATAATAGCAGAACAAGAATATTCAGTGGCATTTTACATGCACTTGGTGCTGTTAAGCTAGCATTTACTGTCACTATAAATCTATGCAGTGGTAAAAATTAAGTCTTTTCTTTCCTTATTTCTACTGCCTGATGCAAATACAAATACTGGCTGAGACAAATACAAATTGAAAACACGAAGAGGGCAATAGATGCATTGCGAGCATAAAACTAATCTAAATTTGATCTTTGAGATGCTATTTGATGAGGCTAAACTGAAGCTCTGATAACTGAGCCAGGAGGGTCTGTCACAGATGAGAGACTCTGAAACTTGGGTTGTCCTCAAAGCCTGAAGAACTTTGAGAAAATACTTAACGTAGAACTGACAAGGATGTTGATTTCACTGAGGTATTGATTTTGCTACAGGACCAAGAAGCTCCATTTTTAAGAGAAGTGTCAAAAAAATGCTGGGTTTGGCTTCATTTAGACCTAGCACTTCTGGAATTTCTTCTTCACCTTTTCACTAAATGACTATGTGCTCCCTGACCAGCACATCTTCCAGTAGATGGACAGCAGAAATTGCTGGTAGGACTGAAAACAATTGCTATTCTCAAATTCATTACTTGCCCAGCATGAAATACTTTACATGAGACTTATTTTCATAATGCCTGGACCATTATTTAAATAGAAGAGTAAAGCCTTTCCTGTATTCATTTGGAGAAAGTGACAGTCATTAAAATGAACAAGTGCCTGTTACCTAAGAAGTACGCCTTGGAGCAAATCTCTGATCCAAGCATTTGAGTGAAGGAGGAGATGAGAAGGGGAATGGTAATGAGAAACTGGATGGAAGTTAAAAAGCAGTTGCCTTTGGCGTGTTTTTATTAATTTTTGATTGGTATGGGGAAGAAGGTTGGCGTGTTTAGTGAACAAAGTTATGCTGAAAACAGAAGTTCCAGTAAATAAGTGCTGAAGTAAAAATTGCACAGGCAATATTTATATGAGGAGTGAAAAATCAGGCAGCAAATATTTTAAAAATGCTGCTGCTTTATGTAGTTATCCCATGCACAGTAACAATTAACATCTAAGTATTACAGAGCAGCATTTTGTGCTGTTGTGTGTGAAAAATGGGTTTTCTGACTATACAATAAAGCCAATCTCTTTGCCTGTTATTCTTCTGCTAACTGTGTGCTGTTGGATGTGAGGAAAACCCAGCCTTGCCCTCTGCAACTCTCCTTGCCCCAGGCTGAGACTATACTTGTTTAAAACTTTCTTCCAATAGGTGTTAAACCAAAATACAGCATTTTGATATTGCAAATGTAGGAGATGGTTTTTTAAAGTGAGTGTGTCTGAGCCTGCCTTCAGTTTTGCCACTGTTATATTAAGAGGTTACAGGTCTCTGTAGTAGGCTTCTGTTGTTGCATGATAGGATATACATCGATTCTTTTTTGTGCTAGGGACCTCTTGGAAACATCCACTGAAAGTTGAATTTTGTTCTTTCTGTTGCAATACCACAAGACTGGAGCTTCTTCAATTCTTTCAGCTTCTAAAACTCTCTGGGAGAATTTGAACAGCAGTAACATGGTGATGTGAGCAGAAAGGTACTTGTGCAGCTGGCCACTGAAGACCTTTCCCCACACTTTTTTCATGCTCAGATAACCAATTCCTTTGATCCAGAGCTCCTTTTTCTATCTTCTTTGTGTAACTTGTATGTTTTTGCTGGTGCTTGGAAACTCTTGTGAGTTACTTGTTGCAATTCTGGAAACCTTTTTTTCCAAATACCAGCCATTGCCTTGCTCTGTGTCATTAATACTCTGACTGTCAATGCCTTTGTGGCAGGGTATCTTTTTGGTAGTGTTGTAGATTCTCTGCTGTGTTCAGAGGCAGACATCCACTGCTGGAGATAAATGATGTGAAAAAAATGCAAACTGAACAAAACCCCAACTGCATACTCAATAAGCCTATGTATCATCCAATAGAACAACTCGCTTCTCTCAGGACTGTGGGATTTCATTAGAACCATAAAGGCTTTTACTTGTTTTTTTTGCTGATCTGAGGTTTGGATTTGTAATCCATGTAAAACGCATCTGTTGCAGAGACGAGATGGACGTGGACTGCAGCAAGGAACTTCTCTTGCATTACAGGAGAAAAAGGGGTATACAGGCTCCCTTCTAATTTAAATGCATCCACGCTGGATTTTATGAATAGATATGGTTCACATTTTGAAGATTTTACAAAGGTAAAATTTATGAAGAAAAATGTTAAAGACTTCAAAATGAACATCAATCTTTCCAGCTGAAAAATAACGAGTAATGTAAGGAAATGAAAGGCTGGGGCTTAAATCCCCAGCCCTGAATCAGGGTGGGCATATGGATGATGTTCACAACCAGGCAGGAAAGACCCTCCTGATTGGTTTTCACCCAGGGTCTGGCCAGCCTTGGGTGGGAACTGATGAGGAGATCCCCACCAGGTGCCCCCACCTTCCACATTAACTTGGAGGTGGGGCAAGAAATCACCTCTATAAGAGCTGACTCTGCTGGCAGTGAAGTTGGGAGAGTTGTTCATATAATCTACGTGTTGTGATTCTGCCTATGGGGGAAAGGTTCCCTGACTCTTCATGGCAAGTGGAGTTCCCAGGATGGCAGGACCAGAACATGAAGCTATCTCTGAGTCCCTGCTCTATAACTGGGCTCCTGGCCTGGCTGCTACCACTGCCCTTAGCTTGGCTCCTTGCCTAGCTTGCTCCTTTCTTCATGTCTGCTGTGCTGGGTGAGTTCATTGATTTGTTCCTCCTCTGGCTGTCTGGCACATTGGATCTCTGGTGTGTGATGTGGGAGTGGAGGGAGGAGTTTGGCTGTTGGTCTGCCTGTTCATGATAACGTCATTCTATATTGGGTATGTGGTCAGCAGAAGAAGAAATCATGTATTACATATAACTTTTATCATGGAAACAGTCTGGTGATATTTTCCTTGTCCTCAATTTTTTTTCCTATAAGTTTGAGTGTCTGAAACATAGTCTTCTTGTGTGAACATTTATGCAAGGAACAGCCGAGCTGAATCTACTAGATAAATTAGATTTCATCTGAAGGTCTTTGTAACTTGAGAGTCCAGTATGGACATCACCGGTCTGTTGGATCTTCTGTGTAATATTGCAATTGCATATCAAAGATTAATTAAACTCTTCTTATACTTAACTATTGTAGGGAGAATCACTTGAGATTAGTATGTTGAAATCACTGTAAGTTTCCAAATCAAATAATTATCAGATTTGGTTCTGAATAACATCAGATTCCTCAGAACAGGAGCTGTTATGTTTCCATACTCAAAAATTTTGAATGCTCTCAAGAAATAGCCAATGAAATAACAACTGAATAATCATGATAAAACTATTATTTGTTTTCCTTTAAATTTCCAGGAACATTTGGCATGGCTTATGTTAATGAGGTGTTCAAAACATTTCAGTCAAATGCACCCATATAAAATCACAGAATCACTTAGGTGGGAAAAGACCATTAAGATTGAGTAACCACTGCCAAGTCCACCACTAAACTATGTCCCTTAGCACCACATCTACATGCCTTAATTACTCCAGGGATGGTTACTCAACGACTTCCCTAGGCTGCCTGTTTCAGTGCCTGACAATTTTGGTGAAGACATTTTTCCTAATCTCTAACCCCTTGTACAACGTGAGGCCAGTTCCTCTTGTGCTATAACTTCTTACTTTAGAAAGAGACCAGCATCCACCTGGATACAACCTCCTTTCAGGTAGCAGTAGAGAATGATAAGGTCTCCCCTGAACCTTCTTTTTTCCAGGCTAAACAATTCCAGTTCCTACAGCTGCTCCTCATAAATATTGTTCTCTGTTTCAAATTCATAACAAAATAGGTAATTGTCAAATAAATATATATTAACCATTTATGAGAGAAATGTGGAGTCACAGGACACCAAGTACGTTGCATTCAGTGAAGGCACAACAAAATAAATGAGTGAACAGCTTCAGGTATGTTGAATATTGTTGTGATTAAAAGTTTGTATTTTAAAAATTCACTACACAAGACACTACTCATTGTTCTAAAGGTAGATTTTGAATCCATAATCATGACAGATCTGAGTGGTATTTACAAACTGATCTACCAAGGTTTGAGGTGAGAAAAGACAGACTTGGAAAATTTTTATTCATTCTATTTTGGGATAAGTCCAGAAAAATGTGGATGCTAATTTCATTAAAGGTTTACTGGAACATATTGCTGTCCCTTAGGTTTCTCTAACACTCTTCTGTGTCAGTTTCTGAAATTTCTCCCTCTTATCAGTTCTGACTTCTGCTATATCTCAATAATTTGCTGTGTGTAAAATTTTTGCTCTACCTGTAATTTATACAAGCTCATTCTTGTGACTGCCAGCACACAGTGAAGTCCTTGAAGACTACAAGGGCTATGTCCACACTGGGAAGTGGAGCAGTCCAATAGCACTTAGTCTATAGAGCAAAAGAGAGTCACAAGTTATTTAGATCTCACTGGGCCTCTGGAAGTTACCTGTTCAAGCATCCTGCTCAAAGTGGGTCCACATAGATCAGGTTTCTAAGTAACTTGGCTTGTTTTTTGAAGTATCTGTAAGGATGGAGATTCCTCACCACCTCTTCTGGCAAGATAAATAATATAATAGGATAAGATAACAATATATCAAGGGTTAGGACTGGGCTTTTCACTAGACATGTGACAGATGCTCTCTTTTAACCCCTCTTCCCTCCCAAAGGGGAAGATAAAGGGAGGCAATAA